>NC_142930.1:57563224-57588224 GCF_046866305.1 Octopus bimaculoides | reverse complement strand
GACATTAAGGGGGATATAAAGGAAATCGGAATAGAGTGCCTAGTAAAACTATTACAAAAGTTTTGCCCACTTGGTACGGCCAGAATAATCATAAAGTATTAGATAGCTTAAAATATAGATAGCATAGTACGTAGACTGTAGGTAGTAAAGCCGCCATGCATCCAAGAGTCCAGGATCTCCAGCAAAACTTCTGATAAAGTGTAAAAAAATTATGATATTAATCATTACTTAGATACTCAGCAACCTTTGTAGTTTGGATAAAAACTGAATTAGCAAAGTTAGACAGAAGATTTATGAAGAAATTCTATATGAATGAAGGACTCCCTCCAAGTTCAGGAGTAGCAAGATTATACCTACCTAGAAAGGAAGGCAGAAGAGGGTTAATATCAGTAGGAGACTGCGTGGAGTCAGCTAGAGTAGATATAGACTCTTATGCAGGTAATCGAGAAGAAAGTTCATTAAAAGCTACTAGAGTCACAGCATGACATAGGGAAACCAAAAACCCAAACAAATTTAAAAACCAGAAAAAAGAACAGAAATTATCAGACTGGTTGGAGAAGGTGTTGCATGGCAGATTCCAAAAGATAGTTGCAGCAAGAAGTAGTAGTGAGATACGTTTGTGGTTGCAGAAATGAAAGTGAAGAGGGAGACAGAAATGAGTGAAGGGGTTGCAGAAATGAGTGAAGAGGGAGACAGAAAGTTTGTTAGTAGGTGCACAAGATGAAGCGTTAAGGACTAATTGGATGAAAGCCAAGATAGATAAAAACCAAGTAGACACCCAATGTAGATTATGCAAATCAAAAGAGGAAAGTGTTACTCATAAAGTAAGTGAATGTAGCATGCTGACATAGAAAGAATACAAGAAACGATATGGCAATATAGGGAGAGCAATTCACTGGGAGCTATCTACATGAACGTAGTAAAGTACTAGTAAGTAGGAAATACTAAGATATTGTGGGACTTTAACATTCAGACAGAGTAATAGCAGCTAGACGGCCTGATTTGGTAGTAGTAGATAAATAGAATAGAAAGTGACAGATAATTGACTTTAAAGTCCCAAATGATGAACAAATTAATATGAGAGGTATAGAAAAATAGCAAAGTACCAGGACCTAGCTATTGAATTACAGAGACTAGGGAAAGTGCGGGTAAAATGTTTCCCGGTAGCTACAGCTGCATTGGGAGCTATCCCTAAATATCTGATCAGACGGATAGAGGAAATAGGCAGAGAACCCAGTTTAGTACAGCTGCAGAAAACAGTGTTATAAGGGATAGTTACGATAATTAGGAGGGTTCTTGGCATCTAAGGCTACTTGCTGTAGCCCGATGTTAGGATTCTTTCTTTTACCAACAGTCTCGTCTGTTGAGTGTATACGAAAATAATAATCAAGCTATTCTCATTATGACAGAATGATGTAGGCCTCATTCTTTTTAAAGGAAAACAATATTCGTTTTTTTTTTAAGAATACTAGATCCTGAAAGCTTCCCCTTGATTGCTATTACAATTCTAAATGAAGTAGAGGTTTGGCTACTTCAAACCCCGTACTTTGCCGGAAATTTTCAAATGTATAACTGTAGAATGAATGACACTTTTAATGACACTTGGTATGGTTGACACTTTTAACATCTTGTACATCTAGATTTAGCCCTGACTAAATTTTTGTTATTAACCACGAAATCCTTCCGCAAGATCATGCAATGAGGGAATGGTGTAGGTGAAATGCTAGCATGCATATCCTTAGTTTGAAATACAACGCCTTCCTCGAATTACTACATTGTACATTCCGCAATGCAGTTATTCCATTCAAAGCATACTTCGTTCAAAAAATTAATCCATTTTCAGGTACAACTTCACCTGCTGACGTTCATATTATGATCCCCAGCAGGCTGTTTTCATACGAATATCTAAGAAATTACAACGGTTGAACTGCATTTGTAATATCCTTCGATTCACCAAACTCAATTACACATTTAGTACTTCCTTTAATTCTTTCAATAATTTGCACAAAATTGTTATTGCAATTCTTCGACGTATCATTTAACATTATTTCTATTTCACCTGTGTAATTCTTTCATTTCTGAGGTGGTATTTCCAGATGTGATATCTATGATTCGGTCTCCCACACATGCACTTCAACATTCGTCTATGATTTTGTAGCTTTTGTAATTAAGCGTGAAGATTTGCATAATACTTTCATACGAATCAATGTATTGTTTTAAAATACGAAAGCATTATTTTCGTTTATTCGAAGATTTCAAAAATCGTTTTTTTTTTTTTAACGGTGAAGTTGTACTTGCAGAAGAAGCATGTTTAATATCAAGATATATTTTTAATTTAATGATTTTCATGCTATCATTTACCAAGTATTCCTTGATGTTATAGAAGAAGTGGATGTTGGTCATCATGCCTATGTTTAAGAGCTTAAGAGCTATTGATTTACAGCAGCAATGTTAATTTGCGTTGAATCGAAAGATTCATGAATATGGATTAATTTACAGTTAACTAAATGACTTTCTTCGCTAATACATTTTAAGTTTAATTCAAATTATTGATGCCTCATATCCCATAACTGTTGGCATTGTTGTTGAGTAGCTGATCTAGCAGCTTTAGAATCAGAAAATCTCTAGTGATAACCATCGAGTGTTTTTTGCTATTGTGTTTTAGAATATGTAGTACTACAGTATTTAATATATATAAAAAGTAAGGAGTGATTTGATCGAAATGGGGCTGTTATGCTTAGATGCTCAAGCGCCCACAGAGATGCTCCTTAATTGGACCAACTATTCCATAGTTTTTTCGTCTCTGCATTAAACTATAGCGTTAAGCTGTGAATGATTTAGAGTAATCAATCCCTGCAATAACTCCTAGTATATATAAGGAACAGGATAGGGTTGCCTCCTAGAAAGGTAACCTGTCTCTTATACAGTCTGGGTGATGCATGTCATTGACTTGTAGTTGTGTGAGTCATTCTTGTTAATATTTCGAGTAATTGATATTTTCTGCTCGAACATTTAGCTAGTCGTTTATTTAGATGGTATACTTCTCATTGAATACTGCAACTACAGAATTTACAATAATTAGGTGCTTCACCAAGACATTTAGAACTCATTCAGTTCTAAATGTGCCATGAACAGTTGATAAGACTTTTTAAAGGGTTATTCTGGCAACTATTTGGATTCATTCTTCCAGTGCTATTTTAATCCTTTGTACATATTTGTTACATTTTGTTTTTTCTTTATTCATCAAAAGTGTGCTTTAACTTTAGTGAGTCTAAATGTGTTCTCTGGTATTATTTTCTTCACTTTGTTTAATTTCTTTATGCTCTTGTAAAACATTTTGGCAAGTCATTCTAATATATTTTTCTCTTGAAAAAGTACTCGCGACTTTCGAAGCCGAATCTGTTACATCCCTTCGTAGACGTGATTTGCCTACGCCTTTTCTTATTCTGCTTTTAGATTATCTTTTTATTGTCATTATATTATAAAACCATTTCGTTATATTTTTCCTTTCATCCTGTTGGAGCTCTTCTTTTCCATTTTGCTAAGGAAGGATTGATGCTTCCAATGTGTTTCATTTTATATACATTATTCAGTTTCCAATTTGTTTTAAATATCTTTGACTTTAGCTGCAAAGTGTTTAATCATATTAGAATCAAATTCAGTCTCCCTTGATTCTATCGTAGCTACTGAACAGATAATATTATTCAGTCTGTCGATGTCTGGGTAGCTTTTGAGTGTACAGAATGTTTTGCACAGGCCCGTTATTTTTGTTTAATCTGTCGTGCAGCAGCTTTCTGTATTTAGAAGAGAAGGTTTTTATAGTGATACATTTCACCGATTTTGTTTTCTTCTGTTGTATATTGATTTTGTTGTTTTCTTCTGTTGTTTATTATTTCCTTTGGATCCTCGTCAATATTAACTCTCCTTGATGCGTTGTGATATGTATATTTATTATTTTTGTGAGGTACGAGGCGGAGGGTATGTTTGTGTTTTGAATGTGTATTTGATTTGAATATTTCCGGGGGACTTCCAAGATCACCATCGTTATTTTTTATTTTTGTTCTCTTAACCGCTTTTTTTTTCTGTAATGCCATGTTTATTTCCTGTGTTGTGGATTCTGTTGGATTTTCACTGTTTAGAAGGTTAATATATCGTATTTATATAGACATTTCCGTTATTTTGCTTTCTTTCTTTTCTAGTGGTTTATGTGTGTGCATGGTGGGATCTGCTGTGATACGTTCAACGATTTATGAAATGTTATCTATTTTATGTGTGAGAGGCTATTTTATTTTCAGTGTATATTTTTCTGATAGGTGTTTTATATATACTTTGTAATATTGATATTGTGCATTATTATTGTTATTATTATTGCTGTTGTTGTTGCTACTACTGTTGCTATTGCTACTCTTATTGTTGTTGTTGTGGAGCAGCAGGAATCGAGGACTTTACCTTTCATCCCACCAAGGCCGATAAAACAGGTATAAGCCACATATTTAGCTGATTAATAAAATGCCAGTTGTTACTATTAGTATTGTTGTTGTTGTCATAGCATCTGTTGTTATCGCTCATTATTATTGGGATCTATAACATCATGACGAATATTGGGAAAAGGTGTAGTCAATTGCAACCACTTTATCAACGTCTCTAAAAGGATGAAAAGCAATGTTGAATCCAGGAGGATTTCAGGTCAGAACATAAAGAGCCGTAACTAAACTTACATGAATGATAATGACATTAGTTAGAACAAAATCGATAATAGTAATATAGACACCTTTGATAATAACTGCAGCATCGGCATCACCCTTCCTACGCTGATACTAGCATAAACAAGCAAGCAACGATGACAACAACAACAACAATGACAGCAGCAGTGACAATGGTAATTCCGGCAACAATATGCGCGAGAACAGCAATCACATTTATAAAGAGGATGGCAGCAAAACAACTACTCTCACACGATGTGCATTAGCATGAATACTCTTGGACCGTAGTATGGTTGAGTAGTAAAGAAATACAGTTGTAAGTCAGACAGAAACAAGAGAAACTAATCACAACAGAATTATGAGACGTAATATCAAATTCACAATTACGTCTAAATTAAACATTTTTTTTTTTTTTGCAATCTAATCGCGCAAGGGAAAATATTTATAGAATAATTAAAGTAATCGGCTAAGGCATAATCCCTATTAGAAGGAGCTTGTTGGGAGATTAGTAATGTTTATTTTCATCCCGGAGGCGATACGATGAAGGCGTTTCTCTAAAAGTCAGCAAAATATGGAATTCTGATGAAAGCAGCAACAGAAGAATATGAGATATTAAATAGATATTTTATACCTACTCAGAGCAGATGTGTTAACAAACGTAAAGGCAGTGCATTTTAAACATTCCAAAGAACCTTCGGGCTCATCATGATATTAGTCAATAGTAATTCATCATAAATGCACGCTGAGACTGTTTAAGGCCACGAACTAGCAGAATCGTTAGAACGCCGAGCAGTTCGTTTGTCTTTACGTTATGAGTTCAAACTCCACCGAGGTCAACTTTTTCATCCTTTCGGTGTCGATGAAATAAGTATCAGTTGAGCACTGGGGTCGATATAATCGACTTACCCACTCACCTAAACCCGCTGGCCTAGTGCCAAAATTTGAAACTAGTATGAGACGAAGGTTTAAGGAACTCACAGACCAGTTTGCATTATTCACTTTAACACATTTCTGAAGCGTATTCATTATACCAAATGAACTCTGAGCAGCTGCATAAAACCTACCGGATGATATTTAGAAATAGTTTTCGTTTTAGGTTAAGTACTATGAGGATCAAAGATGGCCATAGTTTTGGGTTGCACAGAGCCCACGCTTGTAATCTGTACAAAATTCTTATATAAAACATATAGACAAGGAACTGATGAGTCAAAAATTGAAGTGCTATTCCTTGTGCGGAAAGTGAGTTGGTCATGCGGGAAATGAATAACAGATGGTGGATTTGCTGGAGAAAAGCAGAAGAGAATCCGTTAATCTTTGTTTAAATCCGTAAATGTATAAGAATAGGGAACAATAGATTAGTAGGAAGGGAAAAGTGTACTACAGACAGTTAACTTCAATGTCCACTTCAACTCTTAACCGTGACTCTAAAAGAACACGGAGATCTAATCTGGAAAATCCGATGATGGCATCTGATATGTGATGTAGAGCGATGGTTGCGTGAAGGACAACTTCTCTAAAAAGAATGGCCTGCTTCATTAATTTTGGAAATATGCTGCACTTGTACAATATGGTTTAAGCAAATAGATATCGTAACTGGATGCATCTGCAACTGTGTAAATTGAAATGTGGTAGTGATAGTGAGGAACAATCATTTGAATAATGTTTAGATAGACTATTTATATCATCAGATAAGAATAACATAAGGATCTCCAACTTTAGTTGGTCGGTTGTAGCAACCACAACAATGTGATCTACATGATCACGTTATTTATGCTTCATAGGCAAAAGTTCTAGCATATTAAACTAAAGATGTCCAAGAGTATCAGTACTATTGAGGCTATATGGACCTAGCCAGAGTACTTTCCTCTAAGAAGTAAAGACACTGGAGTATGCACGTTTCACGCCTCGGGTGTGGCAAAATATACCCGGCTTTTTTTTTTCTTGTGCGCTTTACCCCAAATTAACCAAGATCAACTTTTCATCCTACTGCGAAGATTTTCGTGATGAATTTTATTGTATTTTTCTGTTTTATTCACTTCATTTTATTTGAGGTAAATCCCACTTTCGTGCATTACATTTCGTCGTTGTATTTCCAGATTGTCCTATGATCGGCAGAATCGTTAGCATACCAGGCAAAATGCTTAGCGATATTTCGACCGTCATTACGTTCTGAGTTCAAATGCCACCGTGGTCGACTTTTCCTTTCAGTCTTTCGCGGTCGACAAAATAAGTACCAGTTGAGCATTAGGGTCGATAAAATCGACTTAGCCCCTTCCCCAAAATTCCAGGTCTTGTACCTATAGTAGAAAGGATTAACATTATTATTAAATGAAATCATTGATGTAACCATTCTGTTCGCCCCCGTTCAGTGTCCGGGCATTGCTGACTTGTGGGGTTATGTCAAACTGGTGCTGCGTGTTTGGGACGGATGTATCTGTTGACCGAGTCTGTAATGATGATCGCACCACCGCCCTCCTTCAATCGGGCAGGCAAAGCAGTTTTCTTTTGCCTGGTAGGTGTGGCGAAAGAGGTTGTTTGGTGGACAAGGCTGAAAGGCATGAGGACGGATACATTCCTCTTTGGTAAAGTTCTCATTGACTTCTTCAAGTTTCACTTGAAGAGGAAATTGGGAGTGGAGAGGTGTTGTCCTCGAGTCAGTTTATTGAAAGGTGGATGAAATTTGCGAAAATGGAAAGAGTGGATGGTACTTTTCTATGTGTAGACCTGTGAGTTGGAGAAAGGAATAGGAGGAGGCATTTGCCCTTGGTGTTGAGGGAGATCTTGGACAGTGGTGCTCCTCGATTATCCCTAGACGTCATCTTGCATCTGGAGGACTATATCTCTGTCATTCCCCATCTTTTCTTTTTGAAGCTTTGTATACTATGTATATTCCCCTTCCTTTTCCATATAATCCGTGTATCCTTACTCCGTTCGTTTTTTTTTTTTTTTATTTGTTTATTTTATCATTTCATTGCATCTAAACTCCACACTTTATGTGTTTTGTATGGTCCTCCTCATCCTTCGCCCTGGTGGCAAATAACTGAAATTATTATTATTATTATTATTATTATTATTATTATTTCACTTTATCACAGGTTTTGTTAGAGCTCCTGGACTCATGTATGCGCAGCGAGCTTGCTAACTGCTATCCGTTCTTTTCAGCTGATTCTTTCCTGATTATTCTGGCCGTACCAAGTGGGCAAAACTTTTGTAATAGTTTTATTAGGCACTCTATTCCGATTTCCTTTATATCCCCCTTAATGTCTTCTGATAATATTCCCAAGGACGCAACAATAATTGGCATTATCTTCACCTTCTTCATTTTCCATAACCGGGTTATTTCGTATTTAAGAGGGTTGTATCTATCAATATTTTCTCCTTTTTCTTGACTATTCGTGGGCCAAAGAGGCATGCAACATCAACTATATAGCATGTGTGGTGTACCTTGTCCACCACCACTAGGTCCGGTCTGTTATGCTCTAGCACCTGATTTGTTTGGATAGGGAAATCCATTGTCTGCGGTTTGTGCTCATACCACGTCTTGCCTCTCTCTAGCTCCTACTTTTCGCAGTTTCTAATGTAAAACCTTCTCTACCTGGTTGTGTCACCACAGCTTGTAATGGTTTTGGGCAAGTCTAGGGCATGCTTTGAGTCTTGAACTTCTCAACCATTGCTGGGATCTTTCTCTGTCTATTACTTTTGCATTTAGTTTAGCCCAGTATTTGCCATATACGGACTTTTCTTGCCATCGTTTTATCATGGTCCATTGCTGTTCTAGTTTTAGTTTGGATTCCATTTGTTTTATAGCTTTTATTGTTTCTTCTTCTTCTTCATATTTGTTAGGTAGTATGATTTCTTGTTTGTATTTGTCAGCTTCCTTAAATACTGAAAACAGTTTTTTTGTTTTGCTCGTGTTTTGTAGCTATTTGTATTAGTTTTCCTCTCTTCTGAAGTAGGTATTTTTGCTGTCCTATGGTGGTTATTTTACAATAGTTTTCCAGCTGTATAAGGCCTCTACCACATTCTGTACGTTGTATCAATAGCCTTTCCATGTCAGATTTGGGGTAAAGCATCCTTTATCCTGTCATTATTTTTCTTGTTTTCCTGTCGATTTTGGTTAGTTCATTTAGTGTCCAGTTAAGGATATTGTAGCTGTAATTTATAACTGGGACGGGACGGCTAAAATGTTAATACCTATTATCTTGTTTTTAGCATTGAGCTCTGTTTACAGTATTGATCTAGCTCGTCAATAGCATTCTTTCTTTATTTTCTCTTTCATTTGTATGTGTTGTGTCCTATCTAGTTCATTCCTTCCTAAATATTTGCATGTCTGGCTTTCGTCTAATTCTCTTATTTAATTGGATTTTTCTAGTGTGATATTGCTACTCTTAACTAGATTTCCTCTTTTCAGGATTGCTTTGGCACATTTTTCTAATCCAAATTTCATATGCATTTCTTTGGTAAATCCATGTACTGCCTGTAGTAGTGTTTCCAGCTGTTTATCATAGCAGTGCATGCTATCAAAATGATACTGGGGTTAAATATTCAAAACCTAGTATTCCCATCATGACTACCCGTCTGATAAGGGTACATCAGGCACATGCATCACAACCATATGTGCGCGACATGGTGATCTTATATCGAGATAAACAGCGCATGACCTTGCAGGTGCGGCCCAGTTATAATTTTCGTCAGGTGGAGCAGCCCGTCCCACACAAAAGGTCCCTGAATAAGGGTTGTTTAAAGATATTGAACGAAACACCCATGTTTCCAGAAGTGAACTATTCAAACCACAAATAATTCCTCTCCACACATGACTATGATGCACCCATACTAATTCTGCTCGTGGTCCGAGATGCACATACCGTCAGCCATTAAGGCACGTGCTCAACTGCTGAAAATGAAACAACTGACAAGCAAGTCTGTGGTATTGTGCATAATATTTGCTGTAGCCCACCTTTTATACCAAGACAAAACAATGTACTAGATAACACTTCCATTTAGTCAAGATCAGAAGCCATGAGAGCCACGGCCTTGTAATGCTATTATTATTATTATTATTATTATTATTATTATTATTATTATTATTATTATTATTATTATTATTACTATTATTATTATTATTATTCAGAAGTCTTATTTTTATCACGTGTTTTCACTGCACTACCGAACTCAGCTCTGTGTTCCTTGGGTATATGCTGTAGTTTGTTGGAACGCTCTTCTTTTAACTGTATTGAAAGTGTTTTACGTAGGATGTTTGCGGTGCCTAGTAGAGTTATTTTCTGTGTGTTACATATAATTGTTAGTCCTAATGTTTTTGTTATGTATTTGTATGAATAATTTTTATCATACCTAATGCATCTATTATGATAGAAATTGTTTCTGTTTTTAGACTCCATATTCGTGTTACTCTATTTCCAGGTCTAGACTTCCCATTTGAGTTATCTCTATTTCCAGGTCTATTATTATTATTATTATTCAGTAGTTTTATTTTTATAACGTGCTTTCACTTCACTACCGAGCGCAGCTCTGTGCGCCTTGGGTATGTGCTGTGGTTTGCTGTGGTGCTCTTATGTTTACTGTATTGAAAGTGTTTTGCGTAGAATGTGTGCAGTACCCAGTAGTGCAATTTTCTGTATGTTATATATATTTGTAAGTCCTGGTGTTTTTGTTATGTATTTGTCTGAATATTTTTTTTATTATACCTAAGGCACCTACTATGATAGGAATTGTTTCTGTTTTTAGATTCCACATTCGAGTTATCTCTATTTCCAGGTCTTTGTATTTTGAAAGTTTTTCCATTTCTTTTAGAGAAACGTTGTCATCTGCTGGTATTGAAACATCAGTTAGAAGGCATTTTTTTCCTTCATGATCTTTGACAACTATATCTGGTCTATTTGCCTTAATTTCTCTATCTGTGTGTATTGGCATATCCCAGAGTATGGTTGCTTTCTCGTTTTCTGTGACCTTTTCTCGCGTGTGTTTATACCATCTTTTTTCTGTTGCTATTCCATAATGTTGGCATAGCTTCCAGTGTATATAGGTCCCAGCTCTGTCGTGTCTGTGAATATATTCCTTTTTAGCCAGGACTGGGCAGCCAGAGATAATATGATTTATTGTTTCTTGTCGATCTCCACATATTCTACAGTTACTTGTTATATTTCTTTTCATTATGTGTTTTTGGTAATTTCTGGTGGGGAGGCTTTGGTCTTGTGCAGCAATTAAAAATCCTTCAGTCTCTGCTTTGAGTCCTGAGCTTCTCAGCCATCGCTGGGATTTTTCTCTGTCTATTTCTTTCGCATTTAGTTTAGCCCAGTATTTACCATGTAGGGGCTTTTCTTGCCATCGTTTTATCATGGTCCGTTGCTGTTCTAGTTTTAGTTTGGATTTCATTTGTTTTATAGCTTTTGTTGTTTCTTCTTCTTCTTCTTCGTATTTGTTAGGTAGATTGATTTCTTGTTTGTATTTGTCAGCTTCCTTAAATACTGAAAACAGTTTTTTGTTTTGCTCGTGTTTTGTGGCTATTTGTATTAGTTTCCCTTGCTTCTGGAGTAGGTATTTTTGCAGTCCTATGGTGGTTATTTTATAATAGTTTTCTAGCTGTATAAGACCCCTGCCACCTTCTGTGCGTTGTATATATAGCCTTTCTATGTCAGATTTTGGGTGGTGCATCCTATATCCTGTCATTATTTTTCTTGTTTTCCTGTCTATTTTACATAGTTCGTTTAGTGTCCAGTTAAGGATGTTGTAGCTGTAGCTTATAACTGGGACAGCTAAAGTGTTGATACCCATTATCTTGTTTTTAGCATTGAACTCTGTTTTTAGTATTGATCTAACTCGTCAATAGCATTCTTTCTTTATTTTTTCTTTCATTTGTGTATGTTGTATCCTATCTAGTTCATTGACTCCTAAATATTTGTATGGTTGGCTTTCGTCTAGTTCTCTTATTTCATTGGCTTTATCTAGTGTTATATTGCTACTTTTAACTAATTTTCCTCTTTTCAGGGTTGCTTTGGCACATTTTTCTAATCCGAATTTCATTTCTATTTCCTTGGTAAAGCCGTGTACTGTCTGTAGTTCTATTTCCTCGGTAAAGCCGTGTACTGTCTGTAGTTCTATTTCCTTGGTAAAGCCGTGTACTGTCTGTAGTTCTATTTCCTTGGTAAAGCCGTGTACTGTCTGTAGTTTATTATTATTGTTATTATTATTATTATTATTATTATTATTATTATTATTATTATTATTATTATTATTATTATTATTATCATTATTATTATTATTATTATTATTATTATTATTATTATTATTATTATTATTATTATTATTATCCAGTAGTTTTATTTTTATAACGTGCTTTCACTTCACTACCGAGCGCAGCTCTGTGCGCCTTGGGTATGTGCTGTGGTTTGCTGTGGTGCTCTTATTGTTACTGTATTGAAAGTGTTTTGCGTAGGATGTGTGCAGTGCCCAGTAGTGCAATTTTCTGTATGTTATATATATTTATAAGTCCTGGTGTTTTTGTTATGTATTTGTCTGAATATATTTTTATTATACCTAAGGCACCTACTATGATAGGAATTGTTTCTGTTTTTAGATTCCACATTCGAGTTACCTCTATTTCCAGGTCTTTGTATTTTGAAAGTTTTTCCATTTCTTTTAGGGAAACGTTGTCATCTACTGGTATTGATACATCAATTAGAAAGCATTTTTTTTCTTCATGATCTTTGACAACTATATCTGGTCTATTTGCCTTAATTTCTCTATCTGTGTGTATTGGCATATCCCAGAGTATGGTTGCTTTCTCGTTTTCTGTGACCTTTTCTGGCGTGTGTTTATACCATCTTTTTTCTGTTGTTATTCCATAGTGTTGGCATAGCTTCCAGTGTATATAGGTCCCAGCTCTGTTGTGTCTGTGAATATATTCCTTCTTAGCCAGGACTGGGCAGCCAGAGATAATATGATTTATTGTTTCTTGTCCATCTCCACATATTCTACAGTTGCTTGTTATGTTTCTTTTCATTATATGTTTTTGGTAATTTCTGGTGGGGAGGCTTTGGACTTGTGCAGCAATTAAAAATCCTTCAGTCTCTGCTTTGAGTCCTGACCTTCTCAACCATTGCTGGGATTTTTCTCTGTCTATTTCATTTGCATTTAGTTTAGCCTAGTATTTACCATGTAGGGGCTTTTCTTGCCATCGTTTTATCATGGTCCGTTGCTGTTCTAGTTTTAGTTTGGATTTCATTTGTTTTATAGCTTTTGTTGTTTCTTATTATTATTATTATTATTCGTATTTGTTAGGTAGTATGATTTCTTGTTTGTATTTGTCAGCTTCCTTAAATACTGAAAACAGTTTTTTGTTTTGCTCGTGTTTTGTGGCTATTTGTATTAGTTTTCCTTGCTTCTGGAGTAGGTATTTTTGCAGTCCTATGGTGGTTATTTTATAATAGTTATCCAGCTGTATAAGACCCCTGCCACCTTCTGTGCGTTGTATATATAGCCTTTCTATGTCAGATTTTGGGTGGTGCATCCTATATCCTGTCATTATTTGTCTTGTTTTCCTTTCTATATTAGATAGTTCGTTTAGTGTCCAGTTAAGGATGTTGTAGCTGTAGCTTATAACTGGGACCGCTAAAGTGTTGATACCCATTATCTTGTTTTTAGCATTGAACTCTGTTTTTAGTATTGATCTAACTCGTCAATAGCATTCTTTCTTTATTTTTTCTTTCATTTGTGTATGTTGTATCCTATCTAGTTCATTGACTCCTAAATATTTGTATGGTTGGCTTTCGTCTAGTTCTCTTATTTCATTGGCTTTATCTAGTGTTATATTGCTACTTTTAACTAATTTTCCTCTTTTCAGGGTTGCTTTGGCACATTTTTCTAATCCGAATTTCATATCTATTTCCTTGGTAAAGCCATATACTGTCTGTAATAGTGTTTCTAGCTCTTTGTCATTTTTTGCGTATAATTTTACGTCATCCTTTATTATTATTATTATTATTATTATTATTATTATTATTATTATTATTATTATTATTATTATCATTATGTTGAATAAACTTATAATTAACTGATCCTCCTGTAATTTCTGTTACCCAAAGCCAGGAGCTTTTCAGCACCCCTCGTACTTTTTGACTTGAATAAATTAGGCATACAATGCTGTTCATGCAGAAGAAAATACGAAATATCTGACGTATTTGAACCTAGATTTAAGGTCAATTTAAACATTGATCCTTGGTCATTCATTACGTATATGTATATTGAAATTTCACAAAGAATTCTTCTCTGATACATGAGCAATTATTACCATACAGAGAAAATCATTCTGAAATATGACGATTGCGCCATTGATATTGATAATACAACAATATGATAAATAATACAAATATAAAGTGCAGTAACAAACCATTATATTTATCACACATGTGGAAAAGTGACTTCCATATACGTATATGTGTGTCTATGCATATATACATATATATATATATATATATATACATACAAACACACATATGTATCCATATGCATGTATGTATGTGTATGTTTATCATTAATGCGTTCCAGGTTTTGGAATATTTCTTTGTCATTCTTAATTTGAATATTTTCTTTTAGAATTAGAATTCCTATTTCTTATACTTCAAGCTTCTGAATTGCAATTTACTTTATATTTTAATTTCATATTTCTTATTTTTCTTTTCTTTCTTTCTCCTCGCAATTTTTCTAACATCCTTTTCCTCCACTGAATTCAAGAGCCTACTTTTTTCTACAGTAGAAATTGATTGATTTTAATTTGTTTTGTTCTTTTATCATACATGTATGTGTATGTGCGTATGTATATATGTATATGCATGTATGGTATGAAAATATGCACGTGTGCGCGAATGTACGTATATATATATATATATATATATATATATATATATATATATATATATATATATATATATATATATATATATATATATATATATATATATATATATATATATATATATATATATATATATATATATATATATATATATATATATATATGTATATATATATATATATATATATATATGTATATATATATATATATATATATATATATATATATATATATGTATATATATATATATATATGTATATATATGTATATATATATATATATATACATGTATATATATATATATATATATATATATGTATATATATATATATGTATGTATATATATGTGTGTGTGTATGTATGTATGTATGCATATGTGTGTGTATTTGTGTGTGTGCGTGTGTGGTATTGCTCACCGCATAGTAGCACTCAATTAAAGGCCCATTAGTTAGGATGGACTGGTTTCGCATCTAATTTTATCGACTCGTTAACTTATGACTATCATTAGACGCAACTGAAAGAAATATCGGAAGTGTAGAGTTATCATCACTTGTGTGTTACTATGCACTAGAAGAGAATGTGAAGAGCAAAATGTTCATGATGTGGAACTCGGTCAGCCAGTCTGCTGCATGACAATTTAAAATGCTTCTATTTAGATTTCACCTGAAATTCTGTAATAGATACGATAACAATTGTTTATAATGAGGAGAAGGGGAATGTGGGAGATAATGTATCAATGGTATTATATGTGATGATAATTTATTTTGACAAAGCATAATACTGGCTGGTTACGTTTGGGGGAGAAGTAGAACTGACTGAAAC
Source organism: Octopus bimaculoides (assembly GCF_046866305.1). Lineage (NCBI taxonomy): Eukaryota > Metazoa > Mollusca > Cephalopoda > Octopoda > Octopodidae > Octopus > Octopus bimaculoides. Next base: position 57,572,828 of record NC_142930.1, on the reverse strand, counting down.
GCTCACAGTGTATTACTGTACGTAATTCCCTTGATTTGAGGGTGATAAAAGATAAAGCGAACACCTGCAGAACTTGATTTGAAAATCAAGTGAAACCAGATAAAATTCTACAATGATATACTGACGTTAGCAAGTTATACCTTCCTCAACTACAGCAACAACAGCGAGGAGAAAGATGATGACTGCGACAAAACAACAACAACAACAACAACAACAACAACAATAATAATAATAATAATAATAATAATAATAATAATAATAATAATAATAATAATGATAATAATAGTAATAATAATAATAACGATGATGATGATATTCCTTTCTACTATAGGCACAAGGCCCGAAATTTGTGAGGAGGTGACCAGTCGATTAGATCGATCCCATTATGCAGCTGGTACTTAACGTATCGACCCTGAAAGGGTGAAAGGTAATATCGACCTCGGCATGAATTCAGAACGTAAGGACAGAGGAGATGTTGCTAAGCATTCTGCCCGGCATGCTAACGATTCTGCGAGCTCGCCGCCTTCATAATAATAATAATAATAATAACAACGATGATGATGATAATAATAATAATAATAATAATAATAATAATAATAATAATAATAATAATAATAATAATAATAATAATAATAATAATAATAATAATAATAATAACATTCAGTCCCACTGCGTGGCACCTTGGACAAGTGTCTTCTACTATAGCCTCGAGCCGACTAAAGCTTTGTGAGTGGATTTGGTAGACGGAAACTGAAAGAAGCTCGTCGGATATATGTATGTGTGTGTGTGTGTGTGTTTTTACCCCCAACATCGCTTCACATGCGATGCTAGTGTGTTTACTTCCCCGTAACTTAGCGGTTCGGCAAAAAGAGACCGATAAAATAAGTGCTACGCTTCCAACGAATAAGTCCTGGAGTCGATTTGCTCGACTAAAAGGTGGTGCTCCAGCATGGCCGCAGCCAAATAACTGAAACAAGTAAAAGAATAAAAGAATCGAAAAATACCTTAGGAATGAGAACCCAGGTTGGAAATTTCCCCAAGACACCTGATGAAGGCTGGAGGGTATATTAGCCGAAATGTGTTAACAACAAACAAGATGAGGACAAATATCCGTCAAATGTAAATAATATATATAATGTACATAATTCTTCGTCTCTTAAATATAGAACTGTATTAAAGGGGTTTTCTCAAAATTATATTGATTCAGTCACTTTCCCTACACAGAAAATAACAACAACATAAAATCAATACAATTTGAACCCGTTTCATTCAGCTAAAATTAAAAGAAGTACGAACATTGAGTTTGATGCATATAACGTTCGTAAAATAATCGCCAGAAACCAATAAATCAAGCACATGACGAAAATGAAGATAATCTAAATATAGGACCCAGAATTTTCTTCTCAAGTTCTGTAAACAAAACTTAATAGACATAAATGGAAATGTAAAGAATACGTTTGTAAAAGATTCACTCTACCAAAACGAAAAAGAAGAACTACAATTTAGAAACAAAAATAATCCTGATTTAAATGCAAAGTTACATGGCAAAAGACCTGTTACTACATTCCTGAAAGTAAAAAAAAAAATATGCATTAACAATCGAAATACAAGACATTAAAGAAAACTTACAGAGGGAAAATACAAACAGCCCATAATGAATTCGAAAAAAGAAACCATTGAGAAAGTAAACAATGAAGGTAGACCCAACACGTTTATAATAAATTAAACAGAAAACACATTAAAACTAGACCCTGGAATACCTATAGAATACTGAACTAAGAATACAAAACTGCAGCAAGACAAATATGAATAAAACGCATTATAAGGAAGATTTAAGAGTAGAAAATTCTAAAGTTGGAAATCATATATATGACAATAATCTAAACGTTGAAATAAACAATTAAAATCAATAGAATCTCTAATAGATGATAAAATAGTAACTGCCCATTAAACGCAACTATGACCATCACAGACTTAAAGATAAAGACATTTGCATCAATATGACCAGCTTAAACGAAATAGCATACAAAGCAGCTGCAGTAGTTACAAAGAGGAACATGTGCTTCTTCAGATTCACTTATACAGAAATACCAAGATTCAAGGAAATAATAAGGTAATGCAAGCATATGACATTAATTAGAAATAAAAAGAAAGCTCTCTCGGATCTTTTTTAAAACGGGGGCCACATTTTTCATTAACGAAACACTTTCAAACTTGGAACACTGGTAGAATGTGTCATATAAAACATCTTTTTCTCTTAGTCTTCTTTAAAAAAAAAGAAATCCCTAAGTTATTCCATGTTAAAGTTGTCGTATTTCTGTAATTTCAACCAATCACTGACGTCCATTCAGCCGATATACTTTAAGTGCCGACTACATAAACAAACGATTCTGAAATAATTCTATCGGTGATAGGGTTAGGGTTAGGGTTAGGGTAAAACAGCAAATTTAAAAAGAAAAAAGCAAATAAAACAAAGAAAAAAAAAAGAAAATGAAAAAAGCAAATTTAAAATGAAAAAAGCAAATAAAACGAAGCTATGGCTTAATCAGCCAAAGGAGTAAATGTAAACAACTGAATACTTGTCAGTGATTGGTTGAAATTATCGAAATAAGACAATTTTTTACATGAAATAAATTCGAATACAAAAATATTTTTCTGTTCTATAACACAAAATAGATAAGTATACGAAGTTTGAAAGTCTTTCGGTACCAAAAACACTACGTAAAACATTAATGAAAAATGTGGCCCCCGTTTTAAAAAAGATCCGCTCTCTCTATACTTGATGAAATCTTTTACGCAAACTAACATCCGGGAAAAGCTTATTTCTAGAAGAGCAGAACAGATGCAGCAACGGTTCATATAATCATAAGGATGAATAACTAAAAACTGTAGAAGGAAGACAGAAGCGTTTGACGTAGATTGACAACCAGAACCATTTTGACGATGTTAGCCTCGTGTGGATCCTGGACACCTTAGCGAAACAGAAAGCAACGCGATAATAAGCAGCTACATTAAACAAGTAGTGTATAAATGGCAAATAATTTTGCAGATAAAGAATATGGAGCGTCTCTCCTCGTTATTTCTTTCATTTCAGTTGCTCCTTGAAACAATATGTTAAATCAAATTAGTATCTGATGTAAATATAATTGTAAACAACCACAAATTATTATATGAACACAATGAGAATGAAATAATGTACATGAGGTACAGATTAGACAATCATTACAATGAGAGAACTAACTATTTCTAGTTGTGCACTCTTTTCATGGGTTTAGTATGTGAATATATTTGATCAAGTCAGCGTTATGCCTAATGGCTAATGAGTAATATGTCGACATATTCACATAAAGATAGGTAACAAGTGATACAAAACAGTTCTATATTTAAGAGATGAGGAATTATGTACATTATTTACATTATTTACATTCGACGGATATTTGTCCTCATCTTGTTTGTTGTTAATACAACGTTTCGGCTGATATACTCTCCAGCCTTCTTCATGTGTCTTGGGGAAACTTTGATCCTGGGTTCTCATTCTGAAGGTATTTTTCGATTTTATTATTATTATTATTATTATTATTATTATTATTATTATTATTATTATTGTTGTTGTTGTTGTTGTTGTTGTTGTTGTTGTTGTTGTTATTATTATTATTATTATTATTATTATTATTATTATTATTATTATTATTATTATTATTGCTCAGGTCACTGCTTGGCATATGGCGTAGTGGTTAAGAGCGCGGGCTATTAACCCCAAGATTCCGAGTGCAATTCCAAGCAGTGACTTGAGCAATAATAATAATAATAATAATAATAATAATAATAATAATAATAATAATAATAAAAATAATAACATTGTGATAGATAAAGGAAAAAAGGAAACCAAGATTATAGATATTGCAATACTGGGGATGCAAGCGTAAGTGACAAAGAACTAGAAAAGATTGTAAAGTACAGACTACTAAAGACGAAATTTCAAGAATGTGGACTATGAGGAGAGTCTCAGTCATCCCATTAGTTGTTGGGGTTCTCAGAGCAGTAACAACCAAGTTCAAGAAATGTCAGAGAAATCGGAATTGACATGAAAGTAGAGCAAGACCAAAAATGTGCTCTTGGGTCTAGCTATGATCTTGAGATTGGTACTTGGATGTTAAACGCTTTCTACAATAATTAACATCCAGTTATTAAAGTTTATGTGCGGAAAGAGACCCTCTGAGACCTCTGAAAACAGGCTGCTGTCCGCTGTCACAGAATCAACCAATGCAAACAAGACCGAGCGCTCTGAGAAGAAAAAGAATAATAATAAAATGGCAACAACAACAACCACAATAATAAAAATAGTAATAATAATAATAATAACATGGTCATGATAACAATAAAAAGAAGAAGAAAAGGAACAACAGCTTCCACAACAACATTAGTAATATATTTGAATACATTTTAACCACAAGTATATTGTGTCTGTCTTGTACATATAGATGTATGTACATTCGGATATGGAGTAGCTTGTCTCTTTGCTTGGCTGATTGTTGTTGATGTTTTCACACAGCCCACATCAGCTTTTATCAAGCAGATCTAAAACAAGCGATATATAAACCGATCAGGCAGCTTGCTTTTCATAAAGCAAACCAAAAATTTTGACATCTTTAAAAATAGCATCAAATATTTGAAGTACTATGAATATACCAACAATAAAGTCATGGCGGCCATATTGCAAAATAAGGATGAACTGAATGCTTTATTCTCACTCAGCAATCTCCTTAATATAGCATAACCTGATTACATTAAATCAGGATAGCCGTGATCTTCAACAAAGGGCACATAAGTGAATGTAGTCTAGGATTAGCATTGTCTGAAAAAGACGAGGTGTTTATAGCTGGAATGGCCTTTAAGTCACAGGTCTTCTCGATCGGAACGTGATTTGGGGGCTACACAGCAACAAAAAACAGGTACAACAAAGCTATATATAACATTATGCTGACAGCAATTGATAATAATGGATCCAAGCAAAAAAGCAGAAATCAAATGCACAATGACTTGAGACTTTTTAGAAACATAATCTACCTTTAAAAGCCAAAATGCATTACGATAAAAGTTTATGGATATTTCTAATATATCCAACGAATAATCTAGATCCAGGCATCACTGAATTTTATATAATTTGATATGCACATATGAGCAAAATAATTTGTTTCCTTTTGAAATGGTACTTGATTTTTTGAGTAAGAAAATAGAAAAAAACTCTGTTCGGCTATATTTATTTGCATAAATTGCTAATAGTTGACTACCGAAAAACATACAATCTGGTGAGCTATTACATGATGTAACATTCAGTTATCGTAGGCGCAAGTTAAGGAAGGTCTTCAGAAGCACAACCTCTTTCATTTTGTTAAGCCTGAGGATTCCCAGAATGAGCCGGTAGTCAGTAGCCACTTAGAGAAGCATAACAGAAAAGAAAACGTTTTTGAAAATACTGCAAAAGCCAGTGTCCTAAAATTACTATATAATGCTCAACTACACCCATAATTGTTTATCATGGGATAGTTCATGATGAATATTGGTTTCAAATTTTGGCACAAGGCCAGCAATTTCGGGGCAGAGGCTAAGTCGATTACAACGAACCTAGAGTTCAACTGGTACTTATTTTATCGACTGCGAAAGGAAGAAAGGCAAAAATCAACCTCATCAGAATTTGAATTCAGAACGTAGTCGGTCAAATTGCCGATCATCATTTTGGCTTGCGTGCTAACAATTCAACCAACTCGCCGCTTTGTCCATGATAAATATTACATTCGTGGCTTAACAAGGCTACCTTTGGTTTCATGCTGAGAATTTTGACGAATTATTAAGCCTGCCTCCATGTGACGTTGGTACTCGTCTCTATCTAGAATATATAATTTTTAATTTGTTTATTCATTTGTTTATTCCATTGTTCAACACTTGCCATTCTTGACATTAACTGGTGTTTCTTTACCTTGCAAAAGGATAACATGTTTTACACGTGTTGGAAACGGGGATTTGTTGACGTGAAGTCAACATAGATTTCAGCAATCGTTCTTAGAAATATAAAGAAACCTACACGCGTACGTATAAGCACACACCCACACACACACACACACACACACACACACACACACACACATGTATGCATGTACAAAGTGGAAGGAATGAGCAACCGGAATATTCGGTGAAGTAGAACGCCAGTGGTCAATTCTCTGAAAGGTGCTGATTGCTTCATCAGGGTTAATGCTGGTGGACGTTCCAAGGCTACATTAGGAAAGGAGGAAAGAGCCACTGTCAGAGATTGTGAAGAAGTCACGCTGCTCTTCTGTTTCCAAAATCAAGGCATCAGCAGGAATAGGAGCCTCGATATCCACCGTAGAAGAGTGATTTTGAACCTTGATTTCCACTTGAAGAAGCGGTTAGGACGTCCGATATTGTCTCCTTCACACAAAGCTGTTAGATTGGAGTTTGCTCAGCAACATCAGATGTGGGATGGTGAATGGGCCATGGTTCTACTCTCTGATGGGAAAAAATGGAATTTGGATGGCCCAACGCTTATAAGTATTACCGCGCATATACAAAATTCTACTTATTCAAAGTGGCTGAATAGCAGAGGAGGTCTTATGGTCTGGGGAGCAATATCTGCCAAAGGAAGCTGCCACTTGTCATCATGAATGGCCGTTTCAATGCAGCACAATACATGGATATATCGGACAGTCTCACATTGACGAAGAAGGAAGAAGGCTCCATGCTGAGAACTTCATATTTCAACAGAACAGTGCTCCTATTCATAAAGCAAAGGTAACTTTGCATTTCCTCTGTGCAACTGAGGCTGAATTCGTGCTATCGCCATCAAGAATTCCCAACCTTAATCGTATAGAGGGATATCTCACGAATGTTGTGTACAGCGAAGGCAAGCAGTATTCATCTGTTGATGAACTTGAAGCGGCAATAAAGAAAGCCTGGGAAGACCATCTACTTGATATACTGCAGAAGTTGATTGCGAAATCGTTGAAATTGCGTGTCTTTGAAGTAATTCAAAATGGTGGTGGTCAAACACATTATTGTTGATGTATCGCATGAAAATATCATTGAAATATATCATAATTTCCCTGTTATGCATCATTTTTGCAACATTATTCAACCTGACGTTATAGTTTAGAACAGGGGGTTTCTGGTTCTGTATGCTGTTTTGAATTATTACCTAATTTATTTTTGGATTTCAATAAATATGAATACTGCAACATTGCAATACCTTCTTTTATTCCATTTACTATCTAGAGGTGAGTTTCATTAATTTGGGTGGTATAGGTCGCCATAAAAAATCACACTGCTTTGGCTTTATAGATTTGAAGAGCAGTTTATATATATATATATATATATATATATATATATATATATATATAAAGAGAGAGAGAGAGAGAGAGAGAGAGAGAGAGAGGGGGGAGCACTAAATCCACAAGCTTTTTTGTTTTTTATTCTCTTTCTGTTTATTTCCTCGTGTTCTTTCCTGTTGAAGAGCGTAGGCTCGAAAAGTAAAAGACTTTCTCACCTTATCGAGCGTCAAACTAATACATCTGCTTGTTGCTTACACACCTGTCTTCGAATTTAGCTTTTTTTTTTTTTTGTAAATTTCAACTATATATATATACTCTTTTCTTTTACTCTTTTACTTGTTTCAGTCATTTGATTGTGGCCATGCTGGAGCACCGCCTTTAGTCGAAGAAATCGACCCCAGGACTTATTCTTTGTAAGCCTAGTACTTATTCTATCGGTTTCTTGGCCGAACCGCGAAGCTACGGGGATGTAAACACACCAGCATCAGTTGACAAGCGATGTTGGGGGGGGGGAGGACTAACACAGACACACAAACATATACACACACATACATACACACACACACACACACACACACATATATATATATATATATATATATATATATATATATATATATATATATATATATATATGCGAGTAAAAATAAATACAAAAAAGGTGGTTTTTTTATATGATTGTGTATAGAGGAATATATTATTTTGTTTAAAAGAGTTCCAACACTGTCTGTTTTTTATGTTTTATTTATATTCCTGCAGGACCAATGTGGGGTATAGAATATGGAATATACAATATATAATATAATATACAATATATAATATAATATACAATATATAATATGAAATAAAATAAAATAAAAATGGATGGCACCATGAAAGAAAGTATTGAATCTAGATGAAATATTGAGTGTTCTATATAAAGGATCAAATATATAAATATATAAATATAAATATATAAAGGCGACTCGAGTTTCAGGGCTATTTCCCTTCGTCATGGCCGGTATGACAGACTTTAGCAGACTAAAGTCTGTCATACCGGCCATGACGAAGGGAAATAGCCCTGAAACTCGAGTCGCCTTTATATATTTATATTTATATATTTATATATTTGATCCTTTATATAGAACACTCAATATTTCATCTACATTCAATACTTTCTTTCATGGTGCCATCCATTTTTATTTTATTTTATTTTATATTATATATTGTATATTATATTATATATTGTATATTCCATATTCTATACCCCACATTGGTTCTGCAGGAATATAAATGAAACATAAAAAACAGACAGTGTTGGAACTCTTTTAAACAAAATAATATATATATATATATATATATATATATATATATATATATATGTATATATATATATATATATATATATATATGTATATATATATATATATATATATATATATATATATATATATATATATATATATATATATATATATATGTATATATATATATATATGTATATATATATATATATATATATATATATATATATATATATATATATATATATATATATATATATATATATATATATATACTAGCAGAGATACCCGGCGTTGCCCGGGTTAAAGAGAATAATGATATCTAAAAACGCCGTCTAGACTACGCATCATCTTTATATATAGAGATGTATATACACACACGCACCCAAACACACGTATATATATGTATATCAATATAAATATATGAAAGTCAATGAAGTTTCGTAAAAGAAGGTGATCATGTACATACTTTCTTGCTGTTGTGATTATAACACCTCATTGTAAACTATGTTCCTTGTTTTCCCTTGTGGAGCATATGCAAATAGGTTTTTTCTTGCTGCCCACTCTTGAGCAGCCAACATACAGTTGTCCATGTGAGAAGCAGGGCTCTTCCAAGAGAAGACCAGCTACAGACAGTGTTTCACCCTGATATTTGTTTATGGACATGGCAAAAGTCACACGAAGGGGGAACTGTAGTCTTCTGAAAGTAAAAGGAATGTCTGCTCCTGATGGAGTAAGAGGAATTCTTGGAATAAAGACCTTTTGCACATCCAGAAAGAATGGTAGCCTCGATAACGTGTGACATCATTTTCTAAATAATGCTCATCTGTTATGTTCGGGTTAAAATTTCATCAACATCAAAAATATATGAATTTTCATGGGAGTTATGGCCGTTATGCAAAGAATATAATTTCCAAATTTCATAAAGATTCATTCAGTACTTTTGACGTAGTTTTGGATAAGAAAACAAATGACTAA
>NC_142930.1:57533224-57558224 GCF_046866305.1 Octopus bimaculoides | reverse complement strand
GGAAGAGGAAGAGGAGGATAGGAAGAGGAGAAGCGGGGAGCAAGGTGAGGGGATATAAATGATTGCAATCATCCCCTTCCTTCTCCTTATCGTCATCATCATGATCATCATTACCACCAGCAGCTGCAGTAGAACTACTGGTTCAACTGTTCTGCTTTATAGTTAATGATGATGATGATGATGATGATGATGGTGAGGTGGGGGTGGGGAGAAGGCAAAGAAGAGCAGGAAGATGTGAAGAATTAGACGAAAAGTAAGATTGAGTAGAGAAAGTGGAAATGAAATGAAGATAGAAACAAAAGGGAATGAAGACAGATCAGAACTACTGTGAGGACACTCGTGCACCTTTTACTATGATGATTACATCAACGCTGCTGCTGCTGCTGCTGCTGGTGGTGGTGGTGGTGGTGGTAGTGGTGGCGGCGGCTGCGGCGGTAGTACCGTTATTTGTCGTGGTTATGGTTTTAATTATGGTAGAGGTTTTAATTATGGTAGAGGTGGTGGTGGTGGTAGCGGTGGTCGGGGTGGTCGTGGTGGTCGTGGTCGTGGTGGTGGTGGTGGTAGTGGTGGTGCTGGTGGTGGCGCTGGTGCTGGTGGCGACGGCGGTGAAAGTTGTGGTGGTGGTGGTGGTGGTGGTCATGACGACTGCAGAGACAGCGACGACGGTGCTGATGAAATAACAAATCGTGATTGTTGTTGTGTTATTGATGTTGTTAATAGCGGTAACGTTAGGAGCTATGGTGGAAGAAGTCAGTTAAAGTGTCGATAAGGAGATAGAAAAGAATGGATGAAACATGTTTACAGTTGCACATGTTTGCCTTTATATCTATTATTAGTGTCTTATCAATTCAATCAATTACGACCACTACTATTACTACAACTACTAGTAATAGTTGTGTGTTGTTGTTATTGTTGTTGCTTTGTCCTCGGGTCAGTTTTGATTAAATCTAAGATCAAAGGTGCTCCAGCTACGACTACTATTCTCTATACGTATCCCAGAGACTTCACTGTCAAAAGTGTCCACCCTTTTTTTAAGACGGTTGAATGTAATGGGAAAGGTATTTGACTGCTGTTTCTAGCACACTTAGTAGTAGCAATATTAAGGTTCGCTCGTTGACTCATAATAATTAACATTGATTTCAAATTTTGGCACAAGGCCAACAATTTTCGGAGTGGGTAAGTCGATTACAGCGACCTCAGTGCTTCACTGATACTTAATTTATTGACTCTGAAAGGATGAATGGCAAAGTCAACCTCGGCGGAATTTGAACTCAGAACGTAAAGATGGGTGAAATGCCGCTAAGCATTTTGTCCGACGTGTAAACGATTCTGCCAACTCGCCGCTTTTCATATAATTAATATTAGTAATGGTTTAAAATGCCGAGCTGGCGGAATCGTTAGCACGCCAGGCAAAATGCTTAGCTGCATTCGTCCGTCTTTACGTTCTGAGTTCAAATTCAGCCGAGGTCGGCTTTGCCTGTCATTCTTTCGAGGTCGATAAATCAAGTACCAGTTGAACATAGGGATAGATGTAATCAATTTCCCGAACTTGCAGGCCTTGTGCCAAAATTTGAAACCAAAATTAGTAATGGTGTATATTATTATGCATTACGATGTCCTACACAATTTCCAATGAAATCACCTAATCAACATAATCAAGTGGTAAAGCTTCTCTATGTACACCTAACCACCAAATTTCAGTTGCTTTAAAAGAAATCAGTTTTTGTTGACGTACAGAGCTTCTTCGAGAATGTCATCATTCTTCTGTAAGACAGAATTCTGAAGTGGAAATTCCGCCTACTACATTGTGCGACTTGTAATGGATTGAAAGGCCTGACAATATTCCAGATGCCTAGCGTCCAGTCGTCATTTTAGCTTGCCACAGCACTGAAACTCTGTCAAAGAGAACGAAGAAAGACGTACATGATAAAGAGACAGATGGACGAAGGGGAAGTGCTAAAAGTTCCTAGCTTTGGATAAAAAAAAACATACAGGAGAATCAGTTATTTATGAGTTTATTCAACATATTCCCCTCTCAGATTCACACTTATTGCTGCAGTTCTTCAGTGTTTCTAAGCCCTATAAAAGAACTCGGAAGTTTAGGCTTCCAACCAGGTCTTTCACGATAACCTTAAAGCTAGGAACATTTCAGCATTCCTTCGTATATGCTCAATGTCCAGTAAAATTTGTAGATAACACAGCTACAATATACATCATCATCTGAGGCATAAAAATGACACAACTCAGTGGGACATAACGATATATGGACACTTGTCCAGTGTTTCTGGTGCTGCTGCTGTCAGATGCATACTCATGGCAGATTCGTTCGCTAAGACCGTCCTTACTATCCTTACCTATCTTTCAAGACATTTGTTGTAAGGTAGCACTTTTCTGTTCAACCTCACCCTCCTTTCAAATGGATCTTGAAAGAGTTGAGGTGGGCTTCATCAAAAAGGAGGGTATCTCTTTTCAGTCTTGTCCACAACACAATCTCTTTTGACAAAGCCACCGTATAAGATAAACATTGCTTATCCTTCTTGACCAAAGGGAGGCGACGGAACGCTCTTTACAATGGCTTCAGCTGAAAACCGGATCCATCCCAAGTTCATCAGCAGATATTCGACCTAACTCCACCAATAAGCAATGTTCGGGCACTAGATGAGTGCTTGCAGAGGTTTTGTTGTTCTGCACGCATCTGGGACAGGTCTGACTGATGGCACTTTTGTGCATGTATAGTTTATCCCAAACGGTAATGATCCCTGGTAGCACTGCCAGACCAAAGATTTCTGGAAATTTAGAGATATAGAACAAACCAGACACCGAGTAATTTAACAGATCCGTCGATCCAGCAGCCTACAGCATTGCTGACCTGTTTGAAACTACTTCTCCAACCACAGAAACCATGAAACAGGAACAGATCCGGGTGTCTCGAGAACAGCTGTCAAATATCATGGATCGAACATATCGAAAGTTTTTTTTTTTTTATCTTATTTGGTCAGGCCTCATCTATGCCAGGAACCTTTCTCACAGTATCTGTGTTATATTGGATGGAGGATGTCGGAGATAGATTTGTTCAATGAGATAGATCTGATGAGACCATCGACAAGCTTTAACCTCAAGGTTAACACCTTGAAATCTGCGTGTAACAGAGTTATTGGGGAAAATGATTGATGTGATCCCTTTTGTTTTGAGTCCTTTCTCTGCAGTGTCATCGCTCCACGACTCACAGAAATGGCAATTTTCCTGTTCTGCCATCAGTTGCGGAAGGGAGCTGCCAAGAGGTCGCCAAAAAAAGCCTGACATATGAAAGTAAAGCTCGTAATTCGTCTTAATATGACACGTTAGGTATGTAGAAAAAAAGACAGGATGTTTGCTGGAGGAATAATTTTTATCATAGGTTTGTACGAACTGTAGCTAAGCAACAACAGTAGCAAGAACAACAACAACAATAAAATCTACACAATATTGTTTCTTATTTAGTCACGAGGCCAGCAATTTTGAGAGAAAACGTTAAGTTGATACCATCACCCCCACTGTTTCACCGGTACTTTATTTCATCGATCCCCGGGGAATGGGAAGGTAAAGGTGACCTCGACAGATTTGAACTCGGAATGTAAAGAGTCGGAAAAAAAATCCATACATAATATAATCTACCAAATTACCTCCCAATAAAATAACATTTCACATACATAATTACCACGCAATAACATAATACATCTCAAACCCCACCATCAACTCACACAAGTCACAATTTATACCATTTTCATTCGATTATGTAACACAAGCAACAGAGCAGATAATTTTTGCAGTAACTACTCGAGTGTTATAAAGCATACAAAATATAATCACTATCCAATAAAATATCACAACTCACATATCACATATTCTACAAAAAATTCTACAGACGAAACAGCAAAACAAAGCAGATGTATCATACAAACACAGTCCTATTCATTCAAAAGACAATACTTTTTATAGCTGAAAATGACTGTTAAAATATTTTTAATAATGGTCTCTGATTTAGGCACAAGGTCGTACAAGGTCAGCAATTCTGGGCGGATGGGGAGGAGGAATAGCTGATACCAATGACGCCAGTACTAGACTGGCACTATATTTTATAGACCTCAGAGATGAAAGTCAACACTGATCTCGGTGGGATTTGAACTCAGAACGTATGGAACTGGAACGAAAGCCGCAAAGTATTTTTTGCCGACGCTCTCATGATTCTACCAGTTCGCCTCATTAAGAGCTAATATTGATTTCAAATTCATGGCACAAAGCCAGCAATTTTAGGGAAGGGGTAAGTCAGTTACATCTACCCCAGTGCCCTTATTTTATCGATTCTGAAAGGATGAAAGGCAAAGTCGATCTCGGTAGAATTTGAACACATCCTTCGGGGTCGATAAAATAAGTACCAATTGAGTACTGGGGTTGATGTAATTAACTTAACCCCTTCCCCGAAATTGCTGGCCTTGTGCCAAAATTTGAAACCAGTACTAATAAATAATCTCTAGCATTTTTAGATTATACAATCTCTAACAACTCCACCTGAACCACCATTATTTGGTTGGTACTTATTTTATTGACTCCTTTTTTCGTTAGTTGTATGACTCAGAACTGTCATACAACTAATACTTTTACTATAGCAAACGACGGTTTTTAGATTAGGCATAAGGCCAGAAATGTTGTGGTGCGGGCAATAGTCGATTATTTCAAACCCAGTACTTGACAGACGCTTTGTTCAACTGATTCCGAAAGGTTGAAAACCAAAGATGACTCCGGTTACTATAGTAACTGATAATAGTAGTAATACTTCCTGACATTGGCCCAAAGACAACACAGTTAAGGAACGGTTATAATCAATTAAATTGACTTATTAATCGACTTTTATTTCGTCGGCATCGAAGCACTAGCAACGAAGTTGACTTACTTGGTCATCACAAAGGGATGAAATCAATTATAACAAAGTATTTAGCCTGGCAATATACTAAAGCATCTCTCCAGTTTAAATGAACAGCTGGAGAGGAAAACGAGAAAACTACGCTTACTTTAGCATTCAGAAGTTGAAATAAATAGATTGCATTTAACTTACTTACAGACAGCAAAAATATAATAAGGTAACTATAGTGGTCCTACCAGAGCGCTGAGAAAGCAGCAAACAGTTTAGAGGGTAAATGGAAGATAGCAAAGTATACGAGTCAATATAAATGGATACAAGAAGACGGCGAGATGGCAGAATCATTAACACACCGAGCAAAATGCTAAGAAGCGTCCTTTCGGAGTAGATAAAATAAGTACCAGTTGAGTACTGGGGTCGATGTAATCGACTTACCCGCTCCTTCGACGTTGCTGGCCGTGTCCCAAAATTTGACACCAATATAAATGAATACAAGGGAAGCAATTCATTATCTGCAGATACAATACACTACAATAAGGAACTAGGAACAATGAGAAAAAGTGTCGATGAGAGGAAAAGAAAAAGGAAATAACCAACGCACCACCAAATAAGAAAGTAAAAGAATTCTAAAGTAAGGAATAGAAAGAATAGAAAATGTAAAGAGAGAAACTTATCCATGGTCAGTGTCCATCAAGATTTGATAGAGATAAACGTGAGCCAATATGAAAGCTAAAAATGATGTAAAAGCTTTAGATTGAATGCAGAAATAAAAGGCTTAATTTTAGTAACATAAGATCAATGTTTGGCTACAAAGGAGGACATAAGTGCAAGAGCTAAACAAAAGGTTGATGTCAACTACAGACAATGCTACCAACATCAAGAAATGATAACAAGAAATAATATACACTTCTTTTTTTTTTCTTTTCTGGCTGACCAATCCTTGAAACTTTAGAAAGTATTAACAAGAATGACTGATGGAGTTGCATAGCTATATCTATTGCACAATGTGCTGACACTTCATCATCAAAACATTGAATGAGTTGACTTATTCAATTTTCAGTATTATTTAATTAAAGGATTCTATTTTTCCTACGTCAGCGGATGTACAGCCTGGTACATTTACTTAGGAGTATTTTATCATTCCTACTTCAGAAAATATGGTGAAGTATATACTTCGCTAATGGGATAAGAATAAGTTTAAATTATATTCGACTTTTTCTTGTGTACTTGCCAGAAACGTGAAAATATTAATGATTAATCTTTTTTTTTTTTTTGTCACAGCTTTTTTGTTTTTCTAGTCAGCTTTTAAATATTCCATGCCTTATATATATATTAAAACTAAGTAGAGTAGATTGAACAATATATATTAAAACGAAGTAGAGTAGATTGAACAATATATATTAGCAACAGAAATAGTATTAATATCGAGATGTAATATTTATCCCCACTTAAACGTAGATGTTCTGTTAGAACAGGCTATACGGTAGATGATATCATGAGAAACGCCAATGAGACTTTCTCTCATGGTATCTACCGCAATATAGTTTGTTCTAACAAAATATCCACGTTTTGGTGGGGATAGATATTATCTTTATTGAACAACATTCTGGCATCCTGGCATCAAGTACATGAAGATTTCAGTAATATAACAAATACAAGCCAAATTGCATAAATTACAATGATAGTCTGAACCATGCCAATTCATACTGAGAGGCAAATCAAATTGAATCGCTTAGGTATCATAAATCATATAAAAAGAATATCTGAGAAGTTTCAGAATCATTTCCCTCCTTTTTTAATTAAAATATTTATTAGAGGCAAGTTGAATACTATATATGCATAAATATACTAAATTAAAAATAAATATGATGTAGAAAACTAAATACTTACCATCCAAAAATTATCCCTACCAGGCATAGCGCACATCAGTGCACATTTCTCAATACAATTCCACAATGCTTAGAGTATATATTTTCATGTCAATGCAATTGAAATTTCATACAATGATTTTATACAACTTAGATATTCATTTCACTCACTACGCTCTCCGTGCAATCACAAATTACACAGCATACAAAAACAACATTAAAAAGCATTATTATAACGATAATTATAGCATGCACAATACTAAGTTAGCAATAACATATAAGCTATCTCATTATAACCATGATGCTATACATTCTTAGAAAAAACAGAGGTGCACCTAGCGCTACACAGAAAATTTTTTATACAATACTCTAAAAAGTCATTGTAAATGCGACATTCAGAAGAACACTTCTGCATCAAACTGACATCGTCGTTCTAAACTTTGCACTTCTAATTGTATTGTTTGGCAGCATCCCAGGACTTATACCGGAACGTGTAACTGAATTCCATGATGATCACTATGCGGCTTTTTCACGAGAGATAAATTGAAACAGATAAAAGTAGCGCATAACAATGATAAAGGTTTCATTTTTCATTATAGGAAATAACTGAACGATAAATATTGATAATTTAAGTATCTTGGATCAAAGATTATTTCTCTATTTACGGATATCCTGCACAGAAGAGGTATTGCTAAACATAACTATTTTTTTTTATTTATTTATTTATTTATTTATAAGTTACAGCAAGAAGAAATCCAGTCAGTAATAATGAGAATACCGTAGGTAGTCAGATCCTTTCTTTCCCATGTAGAACAAAATTATGGACAGTATATAAAAGAATGGGATGAAAGAAAAGGTCAATCCCTTGACAAACAACAGTTGTTAGAATTTGCTAGATATTAAGTAAGCATGCAAAATAGTGGCTTCAAATTTCCCGAATGTCTGATCAATGAAACTAACACGTTTGTCTCTAACGGAAACACGCCACTGTCCAAGATGGTGACGGAACCTTACAACTTTATTGGTTCTTACAGATAACGTGGGTCACAAGTGAAGAGAAATATTTCCCAAATGAGAAAGAATATTTATATAAAAGAAATGCAACTAGGCTTGAGTTAATGGCATGATAGACGTGTGATGAAAATTTCAGTCCAGTATCCTCTGTGAACTTCTTGATACACTTTGTGACACAGAACAAAAAGCAAATTATATTTCATAAACAGCATATATATATGTAATTGGGTGGATATAGGTATGGATGTATATTTACATATGTGTGTGTGCATGTGCACATATACACACACACATACACATGCCTATATATATATATATATACACACACACATACATTTATATACTTATACATATGCGCATAAATGCGTATTTGTTTGTGTGTGTGTGTGTGTGTGTGTGTGTGTGTGTGTGTGGGTGTGTGTGTGTGTGCATGTATGTATATCTGTGCATGTCTATCTTTCAACGTCCCGTTATTTTCAGTCACCTCTTGTCTGGTTAGTCACTCAATGCCTATATTCTCCTTTTCTTCACCCTTCTTTTGTGCCTTTTCTCTCCATATTCGTTTTATCTATTTCCTTACTACTTTATTTACTTGCTTATAGGCTTGCTTTTTTTTTACATTTGTTTACATTACATATTCTCGTATTTATATCGTTTTTCCTCCTTCCTGTTTCTTTTTTATTCCTTATTCTTAATCTTACCTACTTCTATTTTTTTCTTCTCCTTGTCTTACCTCTGTACATTTTTCCATTTCTTGTTTTCCTTATAACTGGCATTGCGACGTTTCCTGTTTTTACTTTAATCAGATACCTTTTTTAAGTCAACTCAACCATCTTCGGCTAAGATTTTTCAATTGTTGGATAGTCCGAAGAACGCCCACTCGGTCGTTGGGTATTTGCAGAAAATTTTATGTCTGGATATTCAGTCGCTTGAGGAACACAATCGAAAATCTACGAAAAATTACTCTTGTGAACTCATCTTACACATACACACTCACACACACACACACACACACACACACATACAAAATATATATCTGGCTGTTTAGTAGGTATATACATGAGTGTGTGAATATATATGTATGTATACAAGCAAAAGAACTCGGTTTCACTCGGGTTATAAACTCATAGCCTTAACACAGTACTATTTGCTTGTAGGGTAAGATTTGTGTATTTCTCAAAAAGTAATACTTTTAACACTCAATGGTTTTATACTTTTTGCACATTACATACAAATACTATTCATATAAATGTTTTTTCATATACTATGTTTTCTGTCATGCCATGTCAACTCTGGAACATCCAACATACAACTGACCATGTGAGAAGCATGGTTAAAAGAAGGTTATGTCCCACCACCTTTAGAGATTGACCTTGCGCTTTGTTGATAGACATAGCAAAGCTCAATTTGACTGAAAACTGAAGTCTCTTGAATTGAAAGGGGAGATCATTTCAGATGAGAGGGGTCCTTGGAATGAAGACATTCTCACACACCATGTTGTCTGTAATTATTGGTGCTTCCAACACATGGAGCATGCCTGTTTTAACAACCAGCCTTGTTCCATTGCAGAATCTGGGTGCATCAAGGTTTCTTAACAGCATTATGAGGGCACCTGTTTTTATGTTCAGAATGTTTGGGGGAAATGCTGGTGGTGGAAGTGAATTAAGAAACTTCACTGGGTAATGCGTTGCTTCTTCTTGATCAGGAACAGAGTCAATTGATCTGTATGAACATTCAGTTCCTGGAAGCTGAGACAACAGATTTAGATTCAGCTTGTCTATATGGTCATTCCTTGGTGCCAGAATTGTTCTTTCACATAGCCACTTGTGACTTGTAGTTTGTGGCAACGCTTGGAAAGACCCTTTGTCTTCAGTTTTTCACGGGAGTCAGTCATATTGCTTTAAAGAAAGTAGTGGCGACTATCTTCTGAATCCTGTGGAAGTTTTCTATTTCCAATGTAAAGTCACTTCTTGGAGAACTCTGCAGCTAATGGGTCCCCATGAATGTGAACCCTCATGTTAGTTGTCAGAGTAAGCTGCTTGACATGTTGCGGCTCATCTGCCTTTGTTCCTCTGGGAATGACAGTCAGAGTTTGCCTGAAGTCATGCGGTGGGTAACACCACACATGACCTTCTTATTGTTTCTGAAATCTTGTAGTGTTCTATCAAGAGCTTCAAAAGTTACCTTATGGAATATTATTGCCTTATTCCAGACAATGAGTTTGGCATCTGTAAGGAGCTTTGCTAATGCTGTATTCTTGGACATGTTGCATAATAGAGATTCATTTTGGATCAGGTTCAAGGGTAGCTTGAATGTTGAATGGGCTGTTCTTCCACCTGTTAGGAGTGTGGCTGCAATTCCATAGGATGCAACAGCCATAGCAATCTTCTTCTTCTGTCTCACCTTGGCAAGGGTCAGGTTGATCAATAATGTCTTTCCTGTGCCTCCTATTGCTTGTCAGACGTGCATACATCTGTTCAGCACTTTAAGATGTTCGGGCAACACCAATACGCAACTGTTTTTTAAATTTTTTATGCACAACTCTTGTCACGTCTTTCTCAGATGCTCCGGCTGCTCTTTCTTGGCGTGATTCCCTTTTATTCGGGTGTCTCTTTCCTTCGACAGAGAGATTGTTTTGGCTAACCTTGACACTGGAGACAAATTTGACACCTTCCATCTAGGAATGGTTATTTACGGATACAGAAATACACCGGCACAGAAGATTGTAAACAATGAAAGTAGATGTAATAATTTTTTGGTATCAGAAATCGTTACGTTTCTATGAGGAACGTGAAGAGTAATGTTTTCACGATAAAAATATACAGGAAGCTGTGACGTTCATGGATTTTCCACAGGAACCCCAAAAACAATGCAACTGAAATGAAATAGAAGCGACAGAAATGTAAATATTCATCAACGCGTGTGTGTGTATACGTGTGTGTGCGTGTGCACGCGCGCATGCGTGTGTGTGTGTGCGTGTGCGTGTGCGTGTGCGTGTGTGGCTAGCAACAATTGCGACGTCAGACAAACATGTGTGTGTCCACCTAGCTCCAGTTGCTACGTCAGTACCGGAAGTTGACGTTGAAAAACCTTAAAGAAATGAATCATATATATATATATATATATATATATATATATATATATGTGTGTGTGTATGTATGTATGTATGTATTTGACAGGAAGGACAGCAAAAGAAAGAATGAGACCTCGATATTATGCAAATAGAGGAATTTATCTGTAAAAATATGTGACACTTATTCAGTAGCCATGATAAAACTCCGAGTTTCGGATGCCAGGGTGGGAGCCCACGCCAACATCTCTTCAGATATCCGGCCAATTGAAAATTCCTGTGAAAAATGACCGATAAAAACTTTTATAGGAGTATTATCATGGCTACTGAATAAGTGTCACATATTTTTACAGATATATATATATGTATATGTATATATATATATATATATATATATATATATATATATATATATATATATATATATATATATATATATATATATATATATATATATATATATATATATATATATATATATATATATATATATGCATATATATATATATATATATATATATATATATATATATATATATATATATATATATATATATATATATATATATATATATATATATATATCAAGCAATATTGTTTATTTTTAATAAAATATAAAATGGAGCCTATTATGTATCCGAGGTCAAATTATTTGTGTATCCCAAGTATGGAACCAAATCGCGCAGCGATTTTCGCGTGAAGAGCGAATACACACACACACACACACACACACACACACACAAGTCTATTATATATATATACAAGCAGAGGCAGCTGGCGTTGCCCGTGAATGACATTTTTTCCTTAAGTATTAGAAGAAAACAGCAAAGTATGTTGTATAGAAATTTGTCATTCTAAATTCAATTTATTCTTCAATTGGGATACAATTTATTCTTTAATTGGAAAATCAATTCTGAATTTATAATATTAAATAATAATAATAATAATAATAATAATAATAATAATAATAATAATAATAATAATAATAATAATAATTATTATTATAATAATAATAACGGGCTGATTACTACCTAGATCAGATTCCAAGAAACCCCAAAATGGTTGAAGTTCAAAAGATAGTGCTCATGGGAACTGCCCATATCCTACGTAAAATACTGTCTATGTGATCTCAAATTTTAAAGCAAACACATAATTTTCTTATGGTTTCTTAAACATTCACTTGAACAAAACTGTACAAATCCAAATATATGGTACCCTAGGCATAACACCTACATGAACTTCTAACTTGTTGTCTCTTGAGGTCTCTGGGTGAGACTTGGATCCAACTTGTACAAATGCAAAACAAAAGTCAAACATAAAATAATAATAATAATAATAATAATAATAATAATAATAAACGAAAATACATTTTTTTGTTTTCTGGTTCGGTGTATAGACAAATGAGTCCTGCAAACTACCTGCCCTGGAGCAACCAACATAAAGGTGACCGTAAGAAAAGCAAGCCAGTAGATTTCAAAGACTGACCTTGAACTTTATAAATAGATATTGCAAAGCAAAGTCGCATTGGGATTTGTACCTCAAATGGTATGTCTGTTAGTTTGATTGGAATTCTTGGAATGAAAACTTTTTCAGAGAAACATCCAGTAAAGATGGTAGCTTATTTCATATTAGGTGATAATGTCTTCCCAATCAACTTTGTCCCATCGCATAATTTAGGAGGATCTAAATTTCTTAGAAGCATTATTGGGACTCATGCCTTCAGAAAAAAGTTTATGCGGAGGAATTCCATGCGGAACTCTGTTGGGCAATAGACAGCTTGATTTTCATCAAGGACTGAATCAACTGAATTGTACTTCTTAATGACTGTTGGAATCTTATTCATTAATTCATGGTTAATCCTTGCTATTGTCTCATTTTCTGGAGCAAGAATTGCCCTTTCACACAACCATTTATGTAAATTATAATTATTATTTAAGTCTGGAAATACCCTCTTTTCTAATTCAGCTGGGGAATTCACCATGATAGCAATATGAGCCAAACTGATATCACCATTCCCATCAAATGGTACTTTCCCATTTCCTAATTGGAGGAGCCAAGTTGAAAGCTGTTTTGCAGATTGGTTCCCATGTAATAAAGCTCACACGTTAGTATTGAAGGAGAATTTCAGTACTTTATTCCATAGATGTGAAGACTTAATGCGTGCTTTTATTTCATCAGATCTTGTTCATCTCGGAATGACTGATAATGTCCTGATAAAACTAATGTAACTTCTCCCATATATTTATTGTTGCTCCTGATGTCCTGTAAGGTCTTACCAAGAGCTTCTGTTGCACCTCTATGTGACATGGCGTATTTATCCCAAATGATAAGGTGTCATCGGCACAACACTTCTGCTGAAACTGAATTTTTGCTCATGTTACAAATTGGACTGTCGTTTGTGACCAGGTTTAGTGGAAATTTAAAAGCAGAATGAGCTGTTCGTCTTCTTAGGAGAATGGTGGTAACAAAGCCAGACAATGGTACGGCAAATGAAATTTTAATTTTTATTTTGCTACCTTACCAAGGAGAAAAGCAATGTTACTAATACTTTACCTGTGCCACCAGGAGCATCAAGAAAGAAAATTCCTCTGCTTTTTGTTTTCTGGCAATTATGGAACGCCGCACGCACACACGCACACAGATATACACACACAGTATCAAGCATTAGATAAAATGGACGTGCGCGTGTGTGTGTATGTGTGTGTGTGTGAGAGAGAGAGAGAGAGAGAGAGAGAGAGAGAAAGAGAGATAGAAAGAGAGAGAGAGAAAGATAGGGAGAAAGAGAGACAGAGAGAGAAAGAGAGACAGAGAGAGAAAGAGAGAGAGAGAGAGAGAGAAAGAGAGAGAGAGAGAGAGAAAGAGAGAGAGTGAGAGAAATAGAGAGAGAGAGAGAGAAAGAGAGCGAGAGAGATAGATATATATATAGAGAGAGAGAGTGAAAGGTATGTTGTCATGTATACGTACATACATAAATAAATAGGCATACATCTTTCTGTGTGTGAGAGAGTGCCACTTAGACATCACTTTCACTCACTCTCTCTCTCTCTCTCTCTCTCACACACACACACACACACACACACACACACACACACACACACACATGGACATACACAAAAAAGATGTATGCATATGTATTTATGTATGTACGTATACATGACAATACACCCCTTCACTCACTCACACACACACACATACACAGACACACACACATACATAGCTGTATACAAACACACATGTAAAAACACACGTGTACATGTGTGACTGACTATAGATACATGGAGCTGAACACGGCGTGCAAAAAGATAAATAAATGAATTTTACCGAAATTAACGAAATGTGCGAGTTCAGGACGAAATAATCAAACCTGAAGTGTGTGTGTGTGCGTGTGTGTGTGTGTGTGCGTGCGTGCGTTTGAGAGAGGGGGAGAAAGAGAGCGCATTGCAAACAATGAATGAGATAGACATGGAATGAAAAAATCGTATAAATAAAAGTACGTTAAAAACTATCTTGTACCGAATATTTAACTTTGCGAACTTAGTAAATATTTTTTTCAGTAATTTATTGTAGCTGTTTACAAACAGCGAACATTAAAAAAGAGAGTGAGAGACTTCGCCGTTTTTACGTCAATACCGGACGTTGACAGTGAGAAACCTTTTTAAAGAAGTGAATCATAAATATAAAGCAATATTTTTTTGTTATTCTTAATAAAAAAAAATAAATCAAATGAAGAGCCTGACATTTGCCCGAAGTAAAATTATTTATGCATCACAAGTATGGAAGCAATTGGTGAAGCCGTTTTCGCGCGAAAAGCGAATACACACACATCTCTATTATATATATATATATATATAAATAATATAATATAATATATAATAATATATAATATAAAAATATATATATATACCGTAAATCCTCGAGTATAGTCCGCCCTTGAGTATAATACGCAGGGGATGTTTAGGGGGCTGTACCTCTGAAAAACCTAAACCTTGTGTATAATACGCACTCCTTCTCTAACTTGAGTCAAGGAGGTCTATATAACGTCCTTGGTTTGTAAACATATATAAGGTAACGTCCTTTATTATTATTGTATATCTAACATAAGTGGAGGCGCGTGGCTTAGTGGTAAGGGTGTCAGCATCATGATCGAAAGATTGTGGTTTCGATTCCTGGACCGGGCGACGCGTTGTGTTCTTGAGCAAAACACTTCAGTTCACGTTGCTCCAGTCCACTCAGCTGGCAAAAATGAGTAACGCTGCGATGGACTGGCGTCCCGTCCAACTGCGGAATACAGACGCCACTGAAGCCGGGAAACCCGGACCATGAGCCTGGCTAGGCTTTAAAAGGGCGCATTTATATTTTTTATATATAACATAATGCAAACGTGTAGCTTTTTTTGTGCACTTTGTTTGCAGAAAATCTAGAAATAACAGTAATAATGTCAGTGAAAAATAAATATTAAGTAAATTGCCTTTACATATTTATCACTATCAATTACAAGCCCGACATCACAAAGTGCGTCTGAATGAGCATTGCCGGACAGAAAATAGAAACTCGGACATTGCTTAGAAAATAGTTTTATAGTATATAGTACGCACTAGGGATTTTAAGCTTTAGATTTTAGGAAAAAAATGCGGTTTATACTCGAGGATTTGCGGTATATAAATATATATATATATATATACTTGGAAAAGGATGCGTGGCGTTCGATCATATAATAATGTAAATTATATATAGATATATGCATATATCCATGCATATATGTACATACCAACATCTATATGTATACGTACATGCATATATGGGTACAGGACATCAAAAAAGCGTTAAACATAATGAGAAACAAAAACATAGAAAACGAACTTTTTTTCGAACAGCGAAAAAACAAACGGAGAAGCGAGACATGCAACATAAAGATTATACCCCTTCGTCAGTTGTCCCTGTTTCATCTACTCCGCGTTTCTTACGAAACACATAGATAGCGTAGAAGTGCTCAAGTCGAGGCTTTAAATGGGTATAGTGGATAGAATAGAAAAAGTTCAAATGAGGCAGACTACGATTAACACATACATATACGGGTTTAGTTAAAATAAAATAAAAGTTGTCCAAACTGAAACATATATTGACATATTAGAGATATAAATATATATAAATATAAGAATATATATGAACTCATACATATATAGATATATTAACATATTAATAATTGAATATAGATAAAAAAAATAATAGTGTATTATAGATAAAAAACGTTTTTAAAATGTTTTTCATTATGGTATAGTAAAAGGTATTAAAAAGAGTTTGGGGTTACATGTTAGAAGAAATACAATGTTCCAACGATCGTTTTTGGAGCTCATTCGTCCGAATTACAGATAAATCTTAAGATTCATTTCCAGAGAACGCCCCTTCAATAGTCGGGGTGGGATTATGTTTACTCTAGATATGCGTTTTTCCACGATGAAGGAGAAAAAATTTTCCAACCATCTATTTTGATATGTAATTAATTTGCACAATCTATTTTCTAATATTTTGCTACTCATATTCATGCCTCACACAGTTACATGCAATTTTGGAGTATTGGAAAGTGCAGAGGTTGTTCATGAGGTCACAACTTTGATTATAATGAAATTTCGGACTAGAAAAAATTACTGTAAATAAATTTTATTAGCATAACAGTTTAGATACCGGATTATTTTAACCATATCATAAACCGAAAGAAAATATATAAATAAAAAATCTAATTACCTACCCTCTGTCATAAAAGAATGTCATTTGACATTCGGCAAATGAAATTATATTTAACTCACGTGCTCATTATTACAATGTAGCACTAGCTACGGCTTGTTAAACTGAGAAAATCAAGTAAATACTTGATAATAATTTCATTAATGCATATAGCCAAAATAACAATAACAACACTATACCATACTTTGGTAGTGGAAGAAATTATGAACACAAAATAGATGAAGGTGGTCATCATAACCCAGGAAAAGAGAAACAACATAATGAATAAAAGTAAAAGGGAAAATATGGTTAATCTACATTTTAATTATATAAATAACTGTAATTCTTTAGATAACGACTCTACCACAGATTATACTAGTAATTATAGACTGAACAAAATGTATAAATAATGCAATGTTTTGTGGAATAATCCAATCTTCCGATTAGGAATGTTATCCAGGTCTGTTAGGATCTTCTTTGCTCGATAGGAAAGGCATTTTTCAGAATCTAATGAATACCACAAAATTTTTAGATGACATACAGTAAAATTATCGCACGCTACATTTAATAACTTAGAATAATACATTCATAAACTTAATAATAGAAAGATATAACAGAAGTTAAGGAACGCAATTAGCGGGGATAGAAATGATCCTTCTAATAAGTATTGTAAGAGTAAAGAAGAAAGTAATATAGCCCATCCAAATAATTATGATAGAAATAATAATATAGGCGATAGCAAAAAAAATATAAGTAAAATAGATATGCTGAAAATCTTGATGATGATAGTACTGGAATCAGCAACAAACATGATAATGAAGGTTACGTTGAGAGCACTAATAAAAAACTATAGAAACAAAGAAGGAAACATCAGGAATAGAAGATAGTCTGGTTAGACCGATTAGAAAGCAGTGTGGTAAAGAATTGTAGTTCCAAGGACAGAAACGCATGTCCTCTGCAAAATCAATACTTTGGAAGAATGTTATAAACAAATGTACAATGAGAACACTAGCAGATGCATTTGTATATATTGGTGGGACTGCAGATCAATTCAAAGATCGATTTCGAAACAATATTTGCTTCATTTAAAAACATTAATAGGAGACACTGCACATCAGTTGCTGGAGACTTAAGGAAGGTAGAGTTTTATACAGTATCACATGGTTAATAGTAAAAAAAATGCATATCTTTGTAATACGGTCTCAAAATTTTGCAATCTCTGTTCGGAGGAAGTCCCATGCATTTTAATGAGTGCAGATAAACTATTGAACAAGTACTTTGAATGAGTTATAGGATGTAACCACAGACTAAAATGTCCATTTTCAGTTTTGTAAAAACAATTAACTTTTGAAACTCTACCCATTCAACATACCTTAATCTTTCTCTCTATCATATTGTATGTATTTGTCTCAAGTTTTTTAAAATAGTTAAATGCATACATTATTTACATTATTTACATTATTTACAT
The DNA here is from genome assembly GCF_046866305.1 of Octopus bimaculoides. NCBI lineage: Eukaryota > Metazoa > Mollusca > Cephalopoda > Octopoda > Octopodidae > Octopus > Octopus bimaculoides. The sequence continues at coordinate 57,540,186 of NC_142930.1, read as the reverse complement.
TCGACGGATATTTGTCCTCATCTTGTTTGTTGTTAATACAACGTTTCGGCTGATATACCCTCCAGCCTTCTTCAGGTATCTTGGAGAAATTTCGAACCTGGGTTCTCATTCCTAAGGTATTTTTCGATGTTATTATTATTATTATTATTGTTCAGTAGTTTTATTTTTATAACGTGCTTTCACTTCACTACCGAGCGCAGCTCTGTGCGCCTTTATTATTATTATTATTATTATTATTATTATTATTATTGTTGTTGTTGTTGTTGTTGTTGTTGTTGTTGTTGTTGTTGTTGTTTTTATTATTCAGGTCACTGCTTGGAATCGAATTCGGAATATTGGGGTTAGTAGCCCGCGCTCTTAAAAACTACACCATATGCCCGTGGGCACATTAATATAATTTTACCTAAAATCTCCCAGAAGGTAAGGAGATAGAGAACATGCGGTCTTCACTTCAGCTTAGAAGCTACTAAGGTATCAGGAAGAAAGACTTGTTACAGATTTTGCTTGTCACTGTATTATGGGTTCAGTTTTAATTTATAGACTAGTTTATCAAATCTTTGTATAACTAAGGCCAAAAGAGCAAGGAGCAATGCCTGTTACGAAGTGAGCTGAAGGAGTCGACAGAAATCATTGTGGGTATAGTCATAAAAGCTATCAAGATTTATTTGAAGCAATATCATGAAATTTGGAAAGGGAAATCTTAAAACAAGATGAGTCTATAAATTAAAACTGACCCCATAAAACAGTGAAAAGCAAAATCTGTAACAAGTCTTACTTCCTGATACCTTAGTAGCTTCTAAGCTGAAGTGAAGACAGCATGTTCTCTGTCTTATCTCCTTACTTTCTTGGAGATTTTAGGTAAAATTATACTAATGTGTCCACCTGTTTTAATTGAATTAAATTTTATGTCTTTATGAAGCTGAGGATAACTCTGCATTTAAATTGATGTAATGATTGCATTGTTCAATTAAATGGAGTTGCTTGAAACGATTGTACTGCATTACCTCTCGCTATCCTTGTTGCTTATTTTGATTATATATATATATATATATATATATATATATATATATATATACGTGCATACATATGTGTGTATTTCATTATTTTTCTCTCCTGACTGTATGGTGGTTGGCATGTATGTGGGAAGTATATAGGTGCGCATGTATGGATTAATGCTAATACTACATGTCTGTACTTTTTATACATACACAAACATATGCTTATAGATAAATGTAAAAATATACACAGTAGTCTACAGGTTGGACTTTCGGTCTATCATGTATTACTGTAAACAGTAGAGATAGTGTGGATGTTGTTGGGATGCATATGGTTGTGCATGTGTGGGAGGACGTGTATGTGTGCATGTATGTATGTATGTATGTATGTATGTATACAGAAAGCAAAGGCGCACTACCCTGTGGCTGGTTGTATGGGACAGTATATGTGCGGAGCGGGAAATGCTATCTGCAAATTTCTTTTTTTTATTGCTTAAAAGAAGGACATAATAACTACACAGTAATAAATCAACTTTAAATAGAGGCTCAGTCGAGTTTGGAATGGGGCCAGCTCTTTTGTCGTGAGAGAAGGAAGACAATTTAGATGCTTAAAGGAATCAACTAAACAGTAGATAAGAACTGAAATGATGAGTCTTAACTGCTTTATCACTTTATAATCTGTAAACACTTTATTTTATTCGTTATCTATTCTTTAGTATGCTTAGATCTCTCTTCCTTATAATCTGACCATTAGGATAGAAATGTAATTTGATAGAAGACCAGAATCCTTTTCTTTCCTTTTGTCTATTTTTTATTTATGTATTTCGTACTTTGAGCGTTATTGTATTTTGTTTGTCACTTTATCTATAGCTTTAGTTTTGTCTGTCAACTGCTGGGAATGACATCTCTTAGTATATGCATTATCACACTTTAGACACCAGGAATAAAGGCATATCAAATATATACGAGATGACTACTTGATTTATGAAATTATCTCAGCTTCTAGAGAGGCTTAAACAAGCGTCAATTGAAATTGTAACCAATTCCGAAAGAAAAAGGAAGATAATTGTGTGATGTCATTAAGAAAATACTTTTTATATGTATTGCAGGAGGAGAAACGAGGACAGTTGTGGATATGTGTTTCGGTCTTAATGAGTATCGTCAGTACAGCAGACAGAAGATGAAGACGTACAAAATCTGTGGAGAACATTTATGGCCTTGGACAATTTGCATAATTAAAATAGAAATGTGCTAAGAGAAATAATTCAGAGAGCCTAAGTTTGGAGAACAAAAATTAAGGCATATCATAAATCATGCAAGAAAAATTCTTAATTCGTATAGATAATCTTCAGCTCATGAGAAGATGAAGGAAAACGTCATTGGAACTTAGCTTTAAAATTAGTTCGATAATCATTCAAATAGTTCTATATATATAGAAATAGGACACCCGAAGACTATCGGGTAATTAATTTGAGTGAAATGTTGTGTTAAAATATAGAAACAAAAGATAACGTTAATAGTCTAGACATCTTAAATTATTCTAACAAAACAACTTTAAAATAGAGGCAAGTTCTAAAACTCTACGTTAGAGATTAAATATAGTTAATCATATAAAGCTCAATATTTGACTAGTACTTATTTTATCGACCTAGAGAAGATGATAATTAAAAGTCAACTTGACTGGATTTTAACTTAAAGTATTAAGAGATGTAATTAATTACTTCAAGATATTCCTGATTCTGTCATGAGAACTTTCACCTATCCACACTCAACCAGTTTCGTTATAATACCATTCTGTCACTTCCGCTGAAATCGAAACTATTGCATGGTCTCTAGGCCTTTGCTCTAGCAAGCTGCGTGCAACTTACGCCCCAATCTCATCCTCTTTTCTCACTATTCTTATTGTGTCTCAACTTTCGACCCTGTACAAAACACTTCCCTTATATTTCTACAGAACTGCAACACTCTGGTATACTCCCTCATTCTCTCTTTCTCCCAGCATACACCGTACCTACGAATACCAACCTTTAGAAGTTCATGTTGAACATCAAACACATCGATTTCTCCGGTATGAGAGGAATTTGCAATGAACACTTCGCATTTACAACCGACTGAATAATAAATAAATAAAAATTGAATGAAGATGCTGTCAAATTAGTTTGAGGAAATTTGAAGCAGTTATATTAAATATTAGATCTACGCAAACTTATGCTTTTCCAGACAATCGTATCCATGACAACCTCCACATTTATAATGGAGATCAGTACCTAGCCGACTAGCTGTTTTAAACGTGGGAGTATTGCTTGTCAATTGTTGTTTAACGACCATCATTAATACAAGCTAACTTGCTTCTGATATAGGTTCTGCAAAAGTGGAGGTCTACCTTATAAAATTGAGAGAGGTTAGTGCTGGTAAACCCGTAGTAGGCAAGTCTCATATTATCGTCTTCAAATCGGAGGGAAACTGAAACTGTAAAACGTCTTAATTGATCAAATTTTATCAAACATGTATGCACCAGAAAGACGGGCAACATTAATAATTTTCTTTTACTGCTCTTCGACCTTCAGAGATGTGCTACTATCATTCCTTCGAGAGACATAGAGTTGTCATTCGTCAGAGTTATTGTGTACACCTTAAGTGAATTTTTCGTATAGCAATCTAAATCTGTTATACTCCAGCCTAATGTAACAGAGTGAGTCATGTTATGACTGCATCACAAATGCGTTAATAGGTGTTAATGTCACCAGTTGCATTAATAGTACAAGAAACAGATAAAAGAAATTGCTTGACTGTCAAAATATACATTTATTATGCTCATCCGCTGAGCTTTCGCACACAATTTTACTCAAGTATTTATAGTTGTGGAATTATTCAATACTTTTATTTTATCCCCAGCTTGATGTGATGCCGTTATCAAGCATGATTCTTAATATCTTTGCTAAATTGTTTAGCAATATGGAGGAAATTCTCAAGTTGGGGACTTTTTGCAGTACACACTTTAGGTAGGCCAACAATACCCATTTTCGGTGGATGAGCCAAATAACCCCTCTTCTTTTCTAATATCCCGAATATTCCAGTGGATGTTTCTGTAAAGACAGGTCCAGCACGCAATGTATTTTTGAGTACCGTAAAAAAACAATCTGCCCCTTTTTCATTGCTGTTTTAAAGAGGTTCGCAAAATTTCTGCATTTCCACCTGCTTTATAGACAAACTGTATAACACGTGACACGAAATCAGAAGCTTTCTTCTTATATATCGAGGATCTAGTTCAAAACGGGGGCGCCAGTATTTTCTTAACGAAACACTTTGAAACTTGGGACACTGGTAGAATGTGTCATATAAAACATCTTTTTCTCTTAGTCTTCTTAACAAAAATTATTATATTGCAACTTATTTCATGTTAAAGTTGTCGTATTTCTGTAATTTCAACCAATGACTGACGTCCATTCAGCCGATTTCATTAAGTGCTGACTACGTAAACAAACGATTCTCAAACGATTCTGGCGGTGATAAAATTATTATTTCCTTGTCAAAAAATGGCTGAAGCATATTGGCAGTAGCTAATAAACCTTTCTATTATAGGCACAAGGCCTGGTTTTTGAGGGAAGGGTTAGGGTTAGGGCAAATGTTGTACACATACAGTTCAGGCAGATGTTAACGAAATTATATTAAAAATAAAACGAAGGAAAACGAACACACGTGTGTTGCCTCTCTGCAAAATGTCAGAAGTAATGGAGATTAAATACGCTTTACACCGCTTAAACTGCCAAAGGAGTAACTGTAAACAGCTGAATACTTGTCAGTGATTGGTTGAAATTATCGAAATAAGACAATTTTTTTACATGAAATAACTTCGAATACAGAAATTCTTTTCTGTTCTATAACACAAAATAGATAAGTATACGAAGTTTGAAAGTCTTTCGGTACCAAAAACACTACATAAAACATAAATGAAAACTGGTGCCCCCGTTTTGAACTAGATCCTATATCGTCATCTACAGTAAGCTTTATTTTCAAAAACAGATTTTTTTCGAAATGTTTGAATTATTGTTGACTGTTGTTGCTGTCATTGACAAACTGCAGCCCGGATTTTCTGAAAGGCACACCTAACAGAACCTTACCTTGAATATTTTTAATAGTCTGATCCACGTGGTGATGATTCATATCTTATACGACCAGCGTCTTGAAAAAAGGTTGCCTATATACAGTTTATAATAGAATGGTTGTAATTTTCGAACGCACTTCTGACAAAACCGTTTTCTCTCCTTAGTGCTATACATTTTGAATATATTATTTTAGATATTACTATTTTCAGTAATTATTTAAGGTGGATATCTATTATTTAAATAAAACAGACTTCTGAACTGATGCTTGTTTTCTATGTCATTGTTATTCATCATAAAAGATTGTTGTTTTTTTGTATTCGTGTGTGTAGAGAAGTGTTATATACTGTCATCTCGCTTATTTTACTTGTTGCGCTTAGTAAAGTATAAAGTATATGTTTCAATTTACCCTCGTTTATCCCATGATGGTCTACTTCAATCGTCTTTTGTATGATAGGGAGTTCATGTTTGCAACTGTAGATTGTTTATTTAATCCCTCATTCCCTATTGTCATAATTACGCAAGTGTTTAGGAATTCGTTTAATTCACTCGGCATTGATATTTTCTTAATTTCCTTTTTCTACATTGCTTATACCGTTATGTAATCTACTCTGGAAAACTTTTTTTGGGGCTGTATGCAGACGTGGCCGCATGGTAAGAAGTTTACTTCTCAACTACATGATCAAGGGTTCAGTCCTACTGCGTGGCACCTTAGGCAAGTAACTTCTACTATAAACTCGGGCCAACCAAAGCCTTGTGAGCGGATTTGGTAGACGGAAACTGAAAGAAGCTCGTGGTATGTATATATATATATATATATATATATATATATATATATATATATATATATATATATATATATATATATATATATACTGTATATGTGTGTGTGTATCAATGTGTGTGTGTCTCTGTGCCTGTTTTAATACCCCACCACCGCCTGACAACCAGTGTTGGTGTGCTTATGCGACCGTAACTTAGCAGTTTGGCAAAAGATTCCGATAAAAATAAGTACAAAGCTTTAAAAAAGAATAAATACTGGGGTCGATTTGTTTGGCTAAAATTCCGCAAGCAGTGCCCCAGAATGGCCGCAGTCTAATGACTGGAACAAGTAAAAGATAAAAGATAAAGTGTGTAAAGTTCTAATCCTTTTACGTTTCATTGTTGTTGTGTTCTTTCTATCAGCATTGAACAAAATACCTTGCGGCGTTTTCCAAATCTTTATGTCCTTAATATAAATCCAACAGAGGTGAAATTTGAATGTATTGTTGTCGCTGCTGTTGTAATTGTCATGTACTGAAGGGACCTGGTTATTTGTTGAGGCTATCGTAAAGATTGACTTACCACCTTCCTTTAGTAAGGTAGAGCGAATGATCTCCCTTTATGTGATGGCTGTGGTGAAGGAAGTCGTGTGGCGGAGAGAGATAAAATGTTTGAGGACAGAAGTTTTCCACCTTGCTGCGACCAACACATCCAGAAATTATTTTCAGTTTGTTGTCAATTATGACAGACGTCTGCTAAAGGAAAGGTGAACAAGCTTGTCATCTAAATGCAAAAGAGAACGTGACAATCTTTGCACAATGACTCTACTGAATGTTCTACTGAAAATGTTGCAAGTTATTGTTGTACGCTTGTATATTTAGCCTCTAGTGCTCCATATGAAACAGTACAGGGTAGTGGAGTATTTTGCTGTTGGACCTAAATAACTTTAGATATTGTTTATATCATCTATTGAGATGCTAGACGCCACCTGGTAAGTGAATGTAGTGTTATATATCACAGCCTTGAGAAGACATTCCACTCAGTGAACAAGTATTTTCATTTCGGCTGTTGCAGATTTGTTGTCCAATTAGAAGTTGTATGT
>NC_142930.1:57515724-57528224 GCF_046866305.1 Octopus bimaculoides | reverse complement strand
CACTATACAGTATTTGTGCAGACGACCTTATAGATATGATTTTTATCATAGTTGCATAGTCATATACTTTGGGGAAATGACATAGGAGATTACATTAACCGCAATATTCGTATGCTATGTATTTTGTAGACTACCCATTGTTTTGTTTTCCTATTTACTCCAGATGTAAAGGTATGTAATTAACTACTGGTTTTAAATTTTGGCCCAAAGCCTGCAATTTCAGTGGAGGGGCTAAGTCAAATACATCAGTCCCAATACTCAACTGGTACTTATTTTATCGACCCTGAAAGAATGAAAGGGCAGAGTCGACTTTGGTAGAATTTGAACACGGAATGTTAAGATTGATGAAATGCCACTAAGCATCCTGTCCAGTGTGCTAATGATTCAACCAAGTAAATATTGAAGGCATTTTCCCCAACTTTATTAATTATGCTAAGATATGCACAAAGCCAGAAATTGTAAGAGGCAGAGAAAAATTATTAGAATAATGAGTTATTTCTTATAAAACGATGGTTGGTTTTGGAGGGCAAATGATTATTATAGTGAAGTACATCAGAATTACTCTGTTACAACATGTGAGAAAAAAAATGAAGTTAGCTTATGTGAAATTCAACCTCATGACTCAGAGATATAAACTAAATACTCGATTTCATATGAACATGAGGTGGATAGTTCTTTAAACTGGCCTTGGCATATGTCTGGTAAATACTAGTAAATTTAATTGCTTTTTTGTTTTGTTTTTGTTTTTGTCCTTAGCTAGCTCTAGTCAACTCTGATCAGCCAGATCAAGGATACAATAGTTGAGTCTTATTTTTAAAATTAGCACATAACAGAATACATACACTCATATGAGTTCATGTTATGCAAAAATTCAATAACACTGATTATGGTGAAATTGCATGTATTGAACGTTGTATTTAAGTAAGCACCATGCCAACATGGAAAAAGCAAATGCAAAAATGATGATGAAAGTGATAGTGATGATGATGATGATCATCATCATCATAATCATCATCATCATCATCATGTCATCTGCATTATCTCATTCAAGAAAAACCAGTTTCTTCACATCTAGTCCCATCACTTCTTTTGTCTCCTGCTATGTTGTTGTAGTTTTTCCCCAATAAAAGTTCAATACCCTAATTCAATTGTTTTCAGTTTCAATTAACTTGAGGCTTAAAACTTCTGAGAAGAACTTAGCCATGAGACTTTTCCTTGGATGTAGAACCGTATTCTATTTGGAATATAAGTTCTACATCTAAAACGCTGCTCTGTTATAAACCTGTCTTCCTTCATCACTAATACATTTGACTGTTAGTATACAGCCTTCTTTTCAAACTGCACTTACTTTCCATTTACGTCATATTTCCAAATTAGTGCAGTAGTCTTTCCTCTTATGTCAAATCAGTGTCAAACTATATTAATATCTTTCCCTGAATATACGTTGTAGCTTATTGTTCTCAAGGGTGAAAAGGAACGTTAATGGCTGGTAGCCACATATTCACATACTCACTAATTGCTGTAGAAACTCCGGTCACTTCAACCTAAAGGTCACCAGACCTGACAGTGTCCCTCTTATTATCCTCACATAATACATCCAAAGAACTACTCCTATCATCATCAAAACTCTTCCATTTCTCCTCCCCCTCTCTCTCTCTCTCCCTCTCTATTCCCCTTCTTTCTCCCCTCTCTTCCTCTTCTTTCTCCCCTCTCTTCCCCCCTCTTCCCCTCTCTCTTCTCCCTCTCTCCATTTTCTCCTTATTCCCCTCTCCCTTTCCCCTTCCTCCTCTCTCAGCTATGTCAGTATAATGAACATATTCATAAAGGAAGCCTTCATCTCAAACTCCAGTGTATATCCTGATCTATGGTCCCATTCCCAAAAGAGGCAACCTCATTGATCCCATCAGCTTTCAATCTATTGCTCTCCATTTCAAGGGCATTGGAGATAGTTGTTAAAAGTCACATTCTCCGGCATCAAGAATCCTTCTTTACATACGACCCCCAATATGGGTTCCCCCGTGACCCAGACCTAAGGGAAATCCACTTCTTTTGACACTCACTAGCGAGCTCACCTCTATGGAGAAATTTAGTTGAAATAATTTTGCAGCTCTAGACGAAAGCAAAGCAATGAGACATCTCTATAAAGCATATTCCCAAACTAAATTTCATACGTATATGCTCGTACCCTTGTCTCTCGAAACAAAGAATTTTCATTAGATCATAACACCACGGAGTGTACTGATGGAGTCGTCTTTTGACTCACACTTCTTGATGTAGCCCAATGTTCGATTTTGCACTCGGCACTCTTTTTCCTATATACGAATGATCGACATGCCGGTGCCTCCTGCTATTGTTCCAATATATACTCCTACAACTCCTACTATTACGCCGATTATATTACCTTTTATGTCTTCCTAATCTGCACCCAATAGCTATTCTTCTACATGAAACCTTGAAACTTCGTGTCAAACTGCCCAAGGACAGATACCTCGAAAGCATTCTCTCGTGTTCTTTCTCAGAACACGAACAACACACAACTAAAATTCCCAGCTTTGCAATAACGGCTGAGATTTTGCAATCATTGGCCACCTCTCTTATTGAACATACATCCTCTACAATTAGTTTTCTGAGTGTAAAATTAATTCTTACAACTTTCACAAGATGGATTTAATCAATACAGAAAAGATTACGTTCCCAAGATCTTATAATATTAACTTGAATCTTAAAATGGAGATAAATGATGTAGAATTCTTATACAGTAATTACCAATTACAAGGAGAATTGCAACTAGTATTTGTAGAAGAAAACCTGTATACGATCGTATAACCTGCAAGAAATTACAATTAAATTTGCCTTAAAAATACCAAGCATTCTTCAAAAGAGTTACCAATACAGAAAAGACAAATACCGAATACAATATGTCTTAAAGGATACAAGATGCGTAGACCACAATGCTGGTAGAACGATAAATATTTGACGCAAAAGTATCTCTCTCAGAGCATCCAAATGAACTGAGAATGACAGAAGCTACACGTGTGCATAAAACGGGTTCTGGCACTTTACAATCTCTTTAAAATACTTGCAAATAGCCCACGAGACAAGAACAATCATGAATAAGACAGAAAATACACTCAAAATAAAATGTCCATAGAAACAGGAAATACTGCTATCTGTGTTCAATACACACAGATCTGTGCAAAGCGTTCCTTTAAAAGCAAATGCTTTACACAACACAAAAATCTGTAAAATGCATCAGTACTAATGACATTAGAAATACCTTTATAGAAGTAAAATTTATTGAGACGTTCTAACTAACAAAACATGGGACACACGAGCTACAGTTGTCACCTTTCACAACCTGCTGTGTCCATACAGGATATATTCAAGAATTAATGCTTCATGCACAAAAACGAAGTTTGTAAACATGACACAAAATATCTAGGAACCTGTAATACTATAATAACACCATCAAAATACCTTTATGGACACTAAAACATTTTATCATCTCTTAAGCTATTCATGTAGCAATAGTTCCAGAAATATTCCTATCAGAACATCAAACGCACACCATTCCAAATTATACTCAGGGAGATGCTTTTACATTGGATATGGTCTTATAACATATAAAATCTTGCCTTCAGTAAATAAATGTAAAAAATGACATTGGTAAACTAATGTGAAACGATACTACACTGAAAAGGGGAAAAATCTTGTAAGAAGAAGCACAATAATACAAATACACATGTATTCAAATGCAATACAAACATATGTACCAACCGCATCAACTGTCCAGACAGATTAGCCCTGATAAAAAAAACTGCACTTGAAGATTACGAGCACTGTTTGCAGGCTACATCAATACATACATTTCCATATATTCAAATAGACGATCAAAGAAAAGCGATGTGATATCATTGTAACAAATTAGTTCTCCATGCTAAACAATTCTCACTAACACACACACATACCACATCAGACCAACTGTAACAACTCTTCATCAGACATCGTGTTCTGCTCCTCATACCTATTTTACACAAACATTATGCAAGTAATTCCTCAAATTTTCTTAGATCTCCTATCAAATATTATCGCAACAAACACAAATATCAACGACGAAAGTTAGTACAATTCAACAAGATTCCAAGTAGTACAAAAGAGTGAGTTTCATCAAGGTTTTCAAAATTCGATACTATTTCAATCAACAATACCCAGCAATACGTGTTTAGTAGAAAGTGGGTTATACATCTTTAGATTGTATACCTGACTTTCTACTATAAAATTAAAGAATATAACGGAACGCTGAACTCCAGACCAAACAACTTAAACAACATTTATTTAGGTGGTAAACATACATATCTTTAGTTGTACATCTTTAGAGGTGAGAATAACGAGCTGTCGAGTGTAAGACCGAAAGATGTAGAGAGACAGACAGCTTAAACACACGTCCATGCTCAATCGCTGGCCAGCGAGAAAAAGAATGAATTGAGCGGGAAACGCTTGCCTGTTTAATTCTACGCATGCGTAAAACTACGCATGCGCAGGCGTTACTACACATGTATAGCGCTGATTCGAAACCGAATCCCTAAGCGTCCTGCCAAACATCACTAGGAAACTACCATAGTTTCACATGATCGGTCTATTAACCGACCAATCAGCGTAAAGCGTTGGTGTGGACGGAGTTTAATCGATCATTCTAGAATTTGGCTTTTAGTCCCCTATAAAAATCGTTCGGTGCGATTTTTACAGTCAGACAATTTAGACAGATGACACAGGAAGATGGCCCAGACGGACAGCTAAAATAGATGACCAAAAACCTCTGTCGCCACGGAGATAGCACAGTTGTTTTTAGATATGTTGGGCAAACATGTTGCCGTACCAATAGCTTTCTGTTATCTCAGAGCAATATCTTTCTACCAGTCCGTCTGTAATTATTGCTGATGTTAACTGTAAAATACCAACGCAGTTTGTCTTTATATGCGACAATAGATTTTTCTGTTAAATGATCACGGGTGTTGCTAATTTACTTCTTCATGCAGTCAAGAAATGAATTTTCGTTCATTAACTCAACCGGCTACCACAGCAGCATGCATGAAACATCATAAGACAACTCGTGACTCTTACATTCAACTGAATAATTATAATTGCATCTAAAAACTACACCTGACAAGTTAATATGAAAAATACAGGCCCAGTTATATAGCAGACATAGACAACTCCATGAAAATCAGAGACAGCATCAAACAATACATTAACGCTATACACAATCGAAATAAAACTTACCGTCAAACAACTAAACAAATAAAATATCAAATGTTTCAAAAACAGAAATTTTACAAATATTAGTTATCCGAAAGGAAAACATCCTTGCAGTAAAACATTATACTGATTAATCAACTGTATCACCACACAATATAACCTCAAATAATATACCCACACTGCTCTCATAGCTCTAAAATCAGCCATCGAAACCAACACACTGAAAATAGAAACACAGACGAAATATACACATTTTCTAGCGACATAACTCTTTTGACGCTACCTTAGATCAGTCACCTTAAAAGTATTATCATACCACAAACACATGCATGCATACAGACACACACACACACACACACACACACACACAAATACGTACACACGCACACACACACACACACACACAAAGTGATAGATAGAGAGGGAGAGAGAGAGAGAGAGAGAGAGAGAGAAACAAAAGGCTTGCAGTTAAAAACATCTCTGTATTTAGAAGCAGCAGAAAACCAAGAAAAAGAGCAAAATGATGCCTAAACATGCTTTGAGTAATCACAAGTAGCGGAATTGATCAAAAGAAATAAACAACAACGGGTATAGATAATATATAAAATTCATCGTGAACCCTTATCTTCCAACAACAGACTACAGTTAATTACAAAGAACCCAAAACAGCACCCTACTCATCCTCACAAATTCTTCAACTAGCCACTAGCCACCGACAGACCTGAAAAAAAAAATTACTAAAATGGTAATAACATCTGGGGATACAAAAGTCAGGGTTTGTTGCTGCAGCAAGTTTCAACCCACACAGACTTCTGTCACTACAGGAAAACATCCTGTAGAGGATTCGAGATCGAATAACGTAATAGCCGAACAGACACCACAATGAGACCACTGTCGTTTCACTTGATCGGCCAATTAAACGACCAATCAGCACCAGTCTGTCGCATAATTTGACTTTCTAGAACTTTGTCATTGATCTCCATATATAGGTGGTTTTTGGCAGTAATCGAAGAACGTGAGGTAGCTGTGCGTAGAATAGAGAGACAGTCGCTCGACGTCTCCTTTCTCTTTCAGCACCTATTGGTATTGAGAAGACACACATTTTGCCGACATGAATATCGCACAATTATTTTCCGGGTCAACCACAGATTGCTATATCAGTTAATTGCCATAGATCTCAGTGGTGTGTCTCTCCCAGTGTGTAATTGTCGTTAGTTTTTGCCAAAGGGCCAACACAGAAAACAGTATGTGCAGTAAATAAAGCTTCTCTCGAATGCTTGCGAGTGTTATTAATTACTTCTACATGCAATCTTAGAAATAAATTTTCATTCACCAGCAGCTATCGTGACTAGCACAATGACAACAGCTGTCATGACAACCCAAACACTATGAAATACTCTATAGCAATATCCGAACATTCTAAAAGAACTATCTTCTATTCAACTCAGACAGGAATACAACCAGGTGCACACAGAAATAGCAACAAAACCAACAACCTTACAGGACCCAAATACTGAAATCCACACCATCAACAATAAGTGCAAAGGAACAGAAAGTGCCGTGTTCTGTCCCAGTTTACCTTGATTGTCTCATTTGTTGCCACTATCAGAATCTACGAGTAGACTGGACAAGAAAAAGGGTAGGTACCAAATAAAAAGAATAGTTGGAACTTTCACTTTGCATCCATATGTTTTTGCCAGGCAGAGACATCGTATCATTGGGAAGATCGATCTAAAGTTTATATGCCATACAAATGATCGATCAAGGCTGAACAGGGATTACATCATAATCCATCCCTCTGGAGGCACAAAGCCTGAAATTTTAGGGTTGGGGAGGCTAATCTACTACATTGATCCCAGTGCTCAACTGCTACTTGTTTTATCGACCTCGAAAGGATGAATGACAAAATCGACCTCGGCGAAATTTAAACTCAAGACGTAAAGCCAAAAGAAAGGTCACCAAGTATTTTGTGCGATGCAGTAACGACTCTGCCACCGCTCAAGGGACCATATAATAATAATAATATTAATATTAATAATAATAATAATAATAATAATAATAATAATAATAATAATAATAATAATAATAATAATGATGATAATGATGATGATGACAATAATAACTGATCTTTGTACTGTGCTTGATAACGCTAACACTGATTCTGAGGAAAGGCGATTCCACTCCTTTGATATGGAGCAGGGGTAATCGCATGAACAGTAGACGAGCTAAACAGCTTAGACAGAAAGACAAAGAAGTTGCTAACTAGATATGGGTCACTCCACCCAAAAAGTGACACAGACAGACTGTATGTACCAAGAAAAAGATGGGGAAGAGGACTTATTGGATGCGAACACATTAGAGCAAAAGAAAACAACATAGCATGGTATGTAAAAATATACCGCAGAACCGCTATTATTAGAAGTCAGAAGGTCAGGCTTGTGTAGGATGAAAGATTGCAAAGATAAAGCACTATACAAGAAATTGAAAACAAATGAAACTGAAAATAGGTGGGTAAAGAAAAGGATGCATGGCCAATTTCATAGGGATATTGAAGATAAGAGAGACAGAGAAAAAATATGGCTGTGGATGACTAAAAGGGATTTAAAACCGGGAACGGAGGCTCTCATCTGTGCTGCCCAACAGCAAGCACTAAGAACAAACTACATAAAATACGGAATAGACAACACAGCAGAAAGTGATAAGTGCAGATTGTGTGGACAAAACGGTGAAACCGTATGGCATATTACCAGCCAGTGTACACTACTAGCCCAGAAGGAATATAAGAGACGCCACGACAATATATCCAGGCTTGTCCATTGGACGCTCTGCAACAAGTATGGACTTGAGAAAGTGAAAAATTGGTACGACCACAATTCTGAAAGTTTGTCGGAAATAGAAATGCAAAGATCCTATTGGATTTTATGATTCAGTGCGACCATGAGATGGAGAATAGAAAGCCGGACAATTGAGAAAGAAAACAAACTATGCTGTATTATAGATATAGCATGCCCAGCTGACAACAAGGTATGCGATAAGGAAGAAAGAAAAGTCGGGAGATATGACAGGTTAGCTTGGAAAACTAAGCAGTTATGGTGGATGAAAAAGGTAGCAGTAAAACCAATAATTATCGGAGCCCTGGGAACAGTGAGCAAAAATCTCGAGAAGTACGTGGAACAAATAGCAATAAGGGTGTAGCACTTGCAGAAAACAGCACCGCATGAAACCGCTCGAATACTCCAGAAGGTGCTCTAAAAATCAGAGGTGTTACCTTAGTTCACTGGTAGTGAACAGCTGACACTGTAGTACATCTCCAGCGTTAGAAGCTGTGCAAAGGCAATAATAATAATAATAATAATAATAATAATAATAATAATACCAACAACAACAGCAATAATTGTAATTTCATTTATTTTTAATAATGATGATAACTTCAAATTTTGACATACGCACTGAACCTTTGAGGGGAAAAGTAAGTCTATTACTTCAACCCCAGGGTTCAACTTGTATGTATTTTATCAACCCCGAAAGGATGAAAGGTAAAGTCGACCTCAGTGGAAATTGAACCCAAAAAGTAAATACGGACGAAATGCTGCAAAACATTTTGTCCGGCGTACTAACGATTTAGCAAGCTCGCAGCCAGGGACTACGTCATAATAGCAATAACAACAACAATAACAATTATGATTTCTTTTATTTTCAATAATATTAATAACAATAACTTACTGCGATATTTATACGCTTGCATCTTTGAAATGCTTTATCCATAGTGGTTATAAACCAATCCTAGGACAAATAACTATTTTCAATAAAATTAAATATTCTCACCTTCCTGCATATATCTCCAACAGAATACACCACTAAAGACATTGCCAACAAAATCTACAACCTTCGAGTCAACAAAGGAGTACCTATATGATCAATCAATTTGCTAGATATAACAGCGAAATATTCCTTATATGACATGCTCTAACAGTTAAAGGCTATTCTGGATATTGTATCACAGATATACTGCATCTGTTTAAACCGACAGGATGGTCACGGCTGTAACAGCTTTGAACACATGCATACTCAGTTCAAGTTGAGCTAAAGCTAACCAACAACAATTTTAATCTTGAATACACTGACAAGAATCCTTTCTTAGCAATAACAAATTTACATTTGCTTCAAAAATATCGAACATGGCACAACTTATTACCACTTAATACATCATACTCAATAAAGATATTTTACATTTGCAAAAAGTTAGTTTTTTTAGAAGGAAGATAACGTTAATTGAATCAATCTTGGCTAAGCCTTTGTACTTAATTTATCATCCGCTAAAGTATGCTAAAACTTGACTGCAATAAGATTTAAAATCACATGTAAAGACGACAACTGAAATACGAAAATGCATTTAGCCATGCGTTCTACTGAATCTACCACTCCATATGTCTTTTCGACTCACAGTCACTAATGACATTGTGCCACTCATACAAAGTATTTGCATTTAAGACATAAGCGAAGAGCATGTCAGTATCGCTATACATCATAATATGGGCAATAAAGGAACCACAGACGAATCCTCACGCAGAAACGGCTTATGAATAAAGTGACATACTATTTCGAGTCTGTGTGCCTCTGAGAGTGTCTAATTATATTCATGTGGGCCTGTAACTCCCTTTCTCTCTCTCTCTCTATCTCTCGCTCTCTCTCTCTCTCTCTCTCTCTCTCTCTCTCTCTCTCTCTCTCTCTCTATCTATCTATCTACCTATCTGTCTCTATCTATCTATCTATCTATCTACCTATCTCTCTCTCTCTCTCTCTCTCTCTCTCTCACACACACACACACACACACACACACACCTCTTCCTCTTTTCCTCTCGTTGCTCACCTATTCTTCTACTTCCTCCCTTTGTTTCTCCCTACCACTCTCTTTCTCTCTTTCCCTTACACCGGCATGGTCACATGCTTCCGGTCACTAATCCTTTTCTTCCTTGGCTATCGCCGAGCAAACACGCGAATTTACTTCGTCCCCACTTTCAAGTTCGTGCCTCACAGCGTTCATACACATATAATTTTTCCCGTCTGGCCGTATAGCCTTTTCCGTTTGTTTTCCTATATTGTTTTTTGTCCGCCACTACATTCCTCCATGGCACAGGTTTAATTTGTGTATACAAATTTAATTTGCGGTCCATGGGAAGAGCCGTTTTAACGATGCGTCCTACCCAGCTCTTCGAAACGCCGGTGTTAAAACGGGGGTAGCTGATGAAGGAAAATATTCTCTATGTGGCTTGTGTGTTTTCTGTACTCTGATTATCATTATTTTCTTGTCTACGTTTTGTTTGCAATGTCCTGTACCCAGATATGCACCTATACATACAGGTGGATGTCGGTATGCACATACCTGTACGTATATATGCATACACTCATTTATTATTTGTTTATATATATATATATATATATATATATATATATATATTTCTAACAAAACTGTCCGTTGAACATATTACTCCACCTCTGGTATTTGAGTACTCTTTTTTCCACCTTATATATACAGACGCAGGCGTGGCTGTGTGGTAAGAAGCTTGCTTCCCAACCACATGGTTCCGGGTTCAGCCTCACTAGATGGTACCTTGGGTAAGAGTCCTCCTACTATAGCCTCAGGTCGACCAAATCCTTTTGAGTGGATTCGGTAGACGGAAACTGAAAGAAGCCCGTCGTTCCCTTCCCACATTCATGACACTAACCACGCGCTTCGTCTATTCAACTCTTTCTCTTTCCCTCCCGGCCCTTCTAAGCTTCTCTTCACTCTAGACATCCAGAGCCTCTATACAGTGATCCCCCACGACGAGGGGCTGCGTGCCCTGAAGTTTTTTCTAGACCAACGCCCCAACCCACAACCCAAGACCTCCACACTCATTCGTCTGGCCGAACTTGTCCTATCTCTCAACTGCTTCTCGTTCGCGGGAGATATCTACCAGCATGTCTCGGGAGTGGCCATGGGGACAAGAATGGGCCCCAACTACGCGAACCTCTTCGTTGGTTATGTTGAGGCCCAAATATTCTCCAGTTTCACTGGTCCCACTCCCGAACTATACGGTCGGTATATCGACGACCGTATCGGTGCCACCTCTCTCTCCCGCGAACATCTTGACTCGTTCCTCTCTTTCGTTCAATCTTTCCATCCTGCCCTCCACTTCTCCTGTACTGTCTCTGACACCTCTGTCCCCTTTCTCGACATTTCGGTCAGCATCCTCCACTCCGCCCTTAGCACCTCCATCCACTACAAACACACAGACTCACACTCCTATCTCAACTTCTCCTCCTCCCACCCTAGACATACAAAACTTTCCATCCCCTATTCCCAATTCCTCCGTCTACGCAGACTTTGTAGCGACAGCCATGACTTTGAGACTCAGTCTCAACTCATGGCTCACCACTTTAGCCTGCGTGGATATCCACCCACCACCATCCACACCGCCCTTGCCAGAGCACGTTCTGTGGACCGTGCATCTGCTCTCTCCCCCCGAACCCACCCTGCCGTTTCCCGCCTCCCCTTTCGCCTCACCTACCATCCCACCACCCTACCCCTCCAACGCTCCATTCTCCGAGCTTTTCGGCGCCACCAGTCCGACCCCTCCACCTCCCACAACTTCCCTAATCGACCCCTCCCCTCCTTCAAACGAGCCCACAACCTACGGGACCTCTTGGTCCACAGCTTCTTCCCCAACCCAACCTCCCAACCTGGCTCGTTCCCCTGCTCCCGCCCACGCTGCCGCACTTGCCCTTACCTCTCCAACACCACCCTCCTCACCAGCACCCATCACCGACCCTATCGCATCACCGACTCCTTCACCTGCACGTCTACCAACATCATATATTGCCTCTCCTGCTCTCTCTGCCAATCCCTGTACATCGGACAAACGGGGCGCCGCCTGGCCGACCGATTCGCGGAACACCTCCGAGATATCAACGTCGGCAATGACACCCCGGTGTCACGCCACTTCCGTTCTGCCGGCCACTCCTTGCGGCAACACCTGTCGGTGTTTGGACTGTCCATGCACAGGGGCCATCCGGACTCCCGTTTGCGCCGTGAACAGGGATTAATCTTCTATCTTCGCTCCTTTGCGCCATATGGGCTCAACTCCCCTCCACTCTTCATCTAACCCCCTCCTCCTGTCTCTCTCCCCCACCCTCCCTCCTACCACCCATCTCTCCCCTCCCCCACCTCCTGCTCCGACTCCTACTTCTTTGTACGTCTCTTC
>NC_142930.1:57470724-57510724 GCF_046866305.1 Octopus bimaculoides | reverse complement strand
TGCAACTTGAAACGTACTTGTAGACATCGTTCTAGCTTTTCACTCACTACCTCAGGTGGCTGCTACAGTCCCATGTTGTTTCCCTTTAGATGCAAGCCACATTTTCCGAAATATTATAAAATCATTAAACAAGCTATGTTAGGTTTACAATATTGCAATATCTTTTCCCTCTGATTTCAGTCATTGACATAACCATAAATATTTTACCTAACTTCTCACCTGCACTGCTCAAAGTTATTTTCAAAATGTTTATATTATTTAGACATAGCAATGCTTTTTTACACACACCAATACACATACCACGCAGACTCGAGTACTGCTTTATTTTTGTTTCTCTCTCGTTGTAGTTGTTGTTCATGACCTTATTTATTCTATACTTGTTGTTGCTGTCGTTGTTGTAGCTAATGTTGTTCTGATGTTTCTTCTATTACTGTAGTGGTTAATATTATTATTTTCCTCTCCATATGGTAGTATCTACGTAGCAGTATAAGCTTAAGGTTTAGGAACACTTTTCTTTCCTCTTAGTTCTTTTTCTGTCCAGCTGGCATCCTCTTTCGTCACCTTTTACTGCAAGAATTACGATAGCACATCTTGTCCCCAAGTGTATTAAAGAAAAATTTCGATTTTTACAAAAACAGTTCCATTGATGATGCAACCGTGCTGCATCGTGCCCAAAGGAAAACAAAATTAATAGGGAAAAGTCCAATAAATGGATCCCATTTAAAGCCAAAAAAAAAAACGAGAAAAGAAAACAGAGGTGTGAAACAGGAATATAAATTTTTGTGGTGATTAGAGCAAATATCAATCACCACCAACAACAACAAAAATAATAATATTTCTTTCTAATTTTAGGCCAAGGTTAACACTTTTCAGGGTATGGGTGAGTTGATTGCATTGACCTCAGTGCGTAACTGATGCCTTATTTTATCGATTCTGAAAGGATGAAATGCAAAGTTGGCCTCGGTGGGATTTGAACTCAGAACACAAAGTTCTGGAAGAAATATCACTAAGCATTTTCTCCATTGCACCGACGATTCTGGTAGCTCACAACCGTATGATGATTTCGACGACGACAATGACGATGATGATGATTATGATGATAATGATGATGATAAATGCCCTGATGCAGTACCAGGCAGAGGCTTTCATGGCTTCTGATCTTAACTGATTCGAAGTGTTAACGTACATATTTTGTCTTGGTGTAAAGAATGGGTTACAGCAAATTTTCCTGCTCCCTCAATAATAATAATAATATAATCATTTCTATTATAGGCACAAGGGCAGCAATTTGAGGGATGGGGATAGTGGATTACATCCATTCCAGTACTCAACTGGTATTTATTTTATTCACCCCGAAAGGATGAAATGCAAAGTCGACCGCGGCGGAATTTGAACTCAGAACGTAAAGGCGGACGAAATGCCGCTAAGCATTTTTGCCCGACCCGTTAACGATTCTGCCTTGATGATGATGATAATGATGATGATGATGATGATGATGATGATGATGATGATGATGATGATGATGATGATAATCCTTTCTTTATTGGCCACAAGAGCCGAATTCAAAATACAAAACGGATAATACAAAACAAGGGACAAGTGGAGTTTAAAACAGAAATCATGTAAGCAATTAAAAAACAAAAACAGTTGATAAATAATCTAACAACAAAAATCCCCCAATGAGTGTTCCACCCTGGGCCGAGAGACATGCTGGTTACCCCGACTGCCAAGAGCACACCAGGTAAGCAACCCTCTTCCTCTAAACTAATCCGGCTTACAGGTGAATATTCACACGAGCCATTTTATTAGCATTCACCCACCTTTCAACAAAATTACTGGGAGATAGAACTTCCCTCTCTACCCTCTCATTCCTCTTCAAATGGAACTAGAAAAAAGTCAACGAGGACTCGGCCGAAGAGAAAAGTATCTGTCATCAGTCCTCCAGCCTCGTCCACTACAGAGGGAAACTGCCTTCCACCAGGCAAAGGAAAACTGACTTTCTCTCCAGGCCAAAAGAAGGCAGCGGGGCGATCCTCTCGATGGACTCGGCTGATAACTGGATCCGACCTACACGAGACAATAACTGTTCGGCAAAACACTACAAGTCTGTAAAGCACGGACGCTGAACGAGTGCATGCAGGTCGGTTTCATCGCTTTGCACGCACCTCTGACAGGTCCGTCTGACAGCACTTCCATGTCTGTAGAGCTTGTCTCGATCTGGCAGATCACCCTGGTAGCACTGCCAGGCCATGGATTTCTGGAAGTTATCCATAGGCCCCGTCCCGAAAGCTCTCTGGAAAGGACCAGTTAATTCATCCTTCTCGACGCCCAGAGTTTCCCCTAGAACGTCGTCGTTCTTGTCAGCAACTAATCCCCTATAAACCTCCACAGTGGAACTGCCACCGACCGCGTTGCCCGACTGGCAGAAAGCTGTGAGCGCTTGTTGACACTCCAGATGCCGAGCACCTTTTCTTGGTCTACGCTTGACCCATTAATACGACGGGCTGCGGAAAATCTCGTTTGACGAACGGTGACCACATCTCACATTTAAGAAAATGCTGGAGATGTTGCAGCCTCAGCGCATGTCTGCACATCATTAGCCAAGATATCCCCAGCCCTCAGCTCAGCGACTGTTGACAGCAGATGGACATCTGACGAGTGAAACACGTCCCTTCCACTGAAAGTGGAAGAGTAAGCGCTCCAGCTTTATCAGGCACAAAGTGGGGAAAGGGACGACGGTCAGGCGGTAGTAGATGACGGAAGCGATGTACGCATTCGCCGCCTCTGCTCGATCCTTCACGTACAGCTTCCTCGCTGCCCATTTCTGGGTGAGATTAGCCACACTGCTCGTCACCTCCCTCCCACTTCTTGTCCACCCAGAGATCTAGGCCACACCACATCCCGAGCAATTTAACTGGTCCTTCCGTCCAGCGCCGTACAACGCTGCTAGTTGGCATGAACCTGCCTCTCCAGGTGCCGAGTTGCAAGCCCACCGGCTTCTCCCGATTAATCTTTGCTCATGTCACCGCTTCGTACTCCCTTATAGCAGTGCCGACCACCTCGGTTTCCGAGCTGTCCGACCCTATTATGGTGACGTCGTTCGTATAAGCCGACACGAAACTACCACATTCCAGATCACAGAGGATGCCCCTCGAAACATCCGCACAGCGTGCACAAAGGAAGCGAGAGTGGGCATCTTTGAGTGATCAAATGAGCGATGCTGAGCGATTCCGTTAGGTGGCCATTTATTTTGACCACTGAATAGATGTCACTGTACATTGCAGCGATCTAGCCTCTGAAAACAGGACCGAAACCTACTGCCGCGAGAACAGTCTCCGGGTATTGGTGGTCGAACCTATCACAAGCTTAGGTTTAATCCAAATTGATCCGGGCCCCATCCATGCCAGGCTCCTTAAGCACCCTCTCTATGATGTAGCGCATGAGATGGAGGCTGTCGTGGAAAGTTCTGTCTGGAATAGTGCATGCATGCGCGGCACCAACTGACTTATCGACAACAAGCGCCAACCTCTTGGCTAACACATTGGCCAACATCTTATAATCTGCATTCAGCAGAGTTATAGGCCTAAAATTATCAATTTTTCACCCTTGTTCGGGTCCATCCTCAACAGCACCACCACTCCACGGTTCACAACACAGGGAATTCTCCCGTTGTGCAGCTTGTTGTGGTAGACATGTGCCAAGAGATAACCGAATAAGTCTAGCATACGAAAATAAAGCTCGAAGAGCAGACCATCTCGCCCAGGAGACTTTTCCTATGTGCAGCTCGTCATCGAGAAAGCAACCATACTGTGGGATATACCAATACACACAGATAGAGAAATTAAGGCCAATAGGCCAGATATAGTTGTCAAAGATCATGAAGGAAAAAAATGTTTTCTAATTGATGTATCAATACCAACAGATGACATCGTTTCCCTAAAAGAAATGGAGAAAGTTTCAAAATACAAAGACCTGGCAATAGAGGTAACTCGAATGTGGAATCTAAAAACAGAAACAATTCCTATCATAGTAGGTGCCTTAGATATAATAAAAAAAAAAAGATTCAGACAAATACATAACAAAAACACTAGGACTTACAAATATATATAACATACAGAAAATTGCACTACTGGGCACTGCACACATCCTACGCAAAATACTTTCAATACAGTAATCATAAGAGCATCACAGCAAACCACAGCACATACCCAAGGCACACAGAGCTGCGCTCGGTAGTGAAGTGAAAGCACGTTATAAAAATAAAACTACTGAATAATAATAATAATAATAATAATAATAATGATAATAATAATAATATCAATGGCTTCAAATTTTGTCAAAAGGGCAGCAATTTTGGGGGACGGAATGAATCGATTACATCGACCCCAGTGTTCAACTGGTATTTATTTTATTGACCTCGAAAGGATGAAAGGTAAAGTCAACCTCGGCAGAATTTGAACTCAGAATGTAGCGACGGGGGAAATACCGCTAAGCATTTCCTCTAGTGTGCTAACGATTCTGCTATCTCACCACCTTAATAATAATAATAATAATAATAATAATAATAATAATAATAATAATAATAATAATAATAATAATAATAATAATAATAATAATAATAATAATAATAATAATAATAATAATAATAATAATGGTTTCAAATTTTGCCACAAGGGCAGCAGTTCGGGGGCGGGGGAGTCGATAACATCGACACCAGTGTTCAACTGGTACCTATTTTATCGACCCCAAAAGTATGAAAGGCAAAGTCAACCGCGACGGAATTTCTTAAGAAGAAGAAGAAGGAGAAGGAGGGGAGGGGGAGGGGAGGAGCAGGAGAAGAAGAAGAAGAAGAATGAACGAACGAACGAACGAAAGAAAGAACGAATGAATGAATAAATGACAATTCTGAAGAAGAAACCAATTAAAGACTTGAAACATGAGATCTTTTTATGGTCTAATGAAAGCATCTACCGTGTATTTTTCTTCTTTTGCACACCAAATGTGATTAGTTCCAAAATTTCCTCTCATGCAATTTTTCATGCTAATTACAAAAATCATAACCATGTCCTGGAGAAATTACAAATAAAGAAGTTATGAAACTTTAAATATTGATTTTTTTTTTACTTTTTTTTTTTGCTTTTTGTTTTTAATTTTCAGCCAATTAGATGTGGTCATTTCTGACGCTGAAGAAGTCGGAATTATTACGTCACCTTACCGTGTGTTTTTGGAGACAAGTTACCAGGTGTTGTTTTTTCCCTTTTGTTATTGATTATTCATTAATTGTAAGAATTCAATAATAAAAATGTTAACAACCTTTTTCAATGATGAAAAATATTTAATGAATGAAAACGAAACAAAGCAACACGTTCTATGCCGTAAGTTGTAGTCTTGTGTTACTCAGCAATAACACAATTATGATTGTTCGAAAAACTGTGCTACCCTCAAGCCTTTCCGTGCAAACACAAATTGCAACCCATTATAATTGTAGTGCCATTTAGCACTTCCACCAGCAACAGAAATCTTCCCTTAGTATTTTCGCTGACAAACTCTGATACACGGTATTACATTTTTCTCTTTCGTTTTCAATTTTTTCAATTTTTTCAAATTCTTCACTCGATCACTTTCTTGCTTTTCTAAACTAATTACCTCCGCCTTAGTGAAGGCAGAGGTATTGTTTTCAGTCGTGTCTCCCCCCCCCCCCCGTAGACAAGATATCTGAAGAACTGCTGGATGGAATGAAATGAAACTTTCAGGGATGTCTGGCCTCGTAACTGGCACAAACTGATTAGATTTTTGCATTGATCGGTACCGGACAAGGATTCTAGAGTATTTGTTATGTTTACTTTACTTTACAGGATGTATTAAGATCTTACGTTGACTTTCAAGTCTTTCTCTGATTATCTCCCTTGAAGGCACGCTCATGGTTTCTACGTAAGTTATGGCAGCGTTGCTACTTCCAAAGTTTTATTATTAACTAGCTGATCCTGTGCCATCAAAAATAATGTCCAACTGTAGTATATTATATTTATAAATAAGGTATAAAATAAGCTACATAATAATCACCGATGCAAACATTCACATGCTTCCATTGTGCATGCACACACGTATACACACACACAGACACACAAACACACACTCACACACACACGCATTCACATAGCTTCCTTTTATATACACACACATATACTCACGCAGAATTGAAACGCTGATTTTTTTCACCCCTTTCTTCCTTATTCATCTATCACTCCTTGCTTTCTCCATTGCTATTACTTTCTCTCACCCTCTCTCAGTCACGGCTATTCCTCTCACAACTTCTCCTTCACTGAATTACTACACTTTCTCTCTTCTCCCTTCACTTATACTACTCTTTCTCCTACCCCGTCCTACTCCTCCTCTGTGATTTTGAAGGTTACCCTCATCATTATATTAGGAGATTGTACTCGCATCTCTATTTTCGTAGAATAAAGAAATCAAACTACATAAAGAAACGGCTGCAAAAACCGTTCAGATATTAAGTAACACTAACATATTCAGTAACAATAATAAATTTAATTTATCCTCGACAATTTTTAGTTTTACTAATTTTGAATATATCGCTCCTGTTTTAGACCTCTTACGTACTTGACAATTGCATATCTAACTCTGCCTTGAAGGAAGCTTTACTTCTTGGACTCACGTTTTGGTGTGCAACGATGTTGTTCAACCGTATCTAGGTCTTTTCTGTTGTCTTTCATGCACGGATAAATTTTTCACTACAGACCTTAATGGTTGTAAAGACACTATATCAGTGGATAAACTAAAAAAAGCCTTCATAGAGAAAATTGTGTCTTTTCCCACTGCAGACGACACACATACAGCATTACAAACACAACCCGCACACCCACCTTCACATTCCATGACTACTATTGGGATCGATCAGGCACCGGATAAGGATTCTGGATTATTTTCTCGGTTGTTTTACTTAAATTTGTGAACGGTCGGGTTCATTTCTAGTATTCTCGTTTGTGCGAGCATTCAAATTTATTTCAGATATTCTCATTTTAAAAATCATCTCCGGCTAATTGTTGAGAGGATGGTGTTGCCTTGGTGGAGGTTTGCGCTCTCTGAGTGCTCTTGTCTATATTTGTTTCATTTTAATATTTGCTCACGTTAAGGCGACGAGCTGGTCGCTAGTATACAGGGCTAAATGCTTTGCAGCATCTCGCACGTCTTTATCTTCTGACTTCGAATTTCGTCGTGGTTGGCTTTGCTTTCATCCTTTCGGTGTCGAAAAAATAAGTACCAACTGAGCACTAGGGTTGACGCATTCGACTCCACCTCCGAAACTGCTGGCCTTGTACTAAAATTTGAAGCTAATATTTGCTCAAGTTGTTTCAATATGTTGTTATGAGAATACATTGCAATTCTACCTTCGGGCGTGTCGGAAACGACCACATCTGATTAACTGAAAATAAAAACATAAATAGATGAATAACGTAACTCCTTTATTTTTAATTTCTCCCAAAACTTGGCTACGGTTTTCGTAATTAGCATGACAAATTATGACTGTGTAGAAATTTTAAGAGAAACAAATGGATTTGGTGTGTGAAACCAAAAAGATCTCCTTCCGAAGATAAACTGAACAAAACGGTCAGTTTCCTAAACATCAGCAAGTTAAACACAATAATATATGTACCCTATATAATTACAAAATAACGCGCTTACCCACTCATATTTATTCGTATAGGTTTGTCACGAACTTGTATTTTAGTTTTTGCTGGGGACCATTATCCCTGGTTGGTCGTTGTAGGCGTTTCTTCATTGAGTCACCATTTTTGCAGGGTCAAGTTGTCGTGAGAAAGACTGATGTTGCAGTTTTATTAATTCAATGTTAGATCAGGTTGGTTGCATATATTACAACGAAAGCAAACAAGCGAACAATTAACAACACATTTTATTAAGAGAAGGTTATGCATGTACACAAATATAAATTATCAAATTCTCACTCACTACAAGAATAGTATGTAGGAATTGATTTAACTGAATTTGCTTGGCTATTTGCGAGCTGAAAAGTGGAAGACAAATGATACGATCCGTCACAAATTGTTATGCATTTGTTCTTTAACAGTGAAGATCTGTCATACTTGAATGCTAGCATCTCTTTCTGACTGGCAAGATGTGAGGCGCGTGAATTCTCTGACCGTCCTCAACGCGTTGTGTTGATTAAGGCGCTAAACTGCTTAACTAGTTAAAAAGGGTGCAAATCTCAAGCATATTTGCAATGATGTTCACGACGCAGCTTCAAGCTGATTGATTGATTTTCAGGTTATCTACATGAACATCGTATGATGCTTGCTCGTGATAGTGAATTGATAATTTCGTGGTTTGGGTTCCACACTAATGGATTCGTTAGGACCGAAATGAAAGACGTAGAAAAGAATTACGCATAAAAAGATATAAAAATAGTAAGGAAAAATATCTCTCAGTCTTTAATGAAATCAATAACGGAATGGTACGCTTGGAATAAATGGAAGAGACAAATATAAAAGATAAGTAGAGGGGTTATGCCGTCAGTTTATGCATTTCATTTGTTGCTACACGGTTTCATACAATACAAACAGAGTCAATCTTATATGAACATCATATTTTACAGGTGCCGGAGATCTTCAACAATTGGTAGACTGATTTTTCACATAACTGCAAACTTGTCGATCCTTCATCCATCTTCGGTTTGAGTATAGATGTGTGTAAACAGCTATAGATGTGTGAAATCGCGCTGGGTTGAATTTGGATTGTGAAAAACAGCTGTTAACGAGGGCATTGGTAAAATAAAGCATCCTAGTTCAGAAAACACCTGAAAGAAGCGATCCTTATCAAATTATAATCCGTCAGTATGAAAAGCGACAATGATTCATTCAACAAATCAAATAGTTTGACGATCTCACTGTTGCCAACACTACTCTTTTTGATAATCACATGACTCGCCTGCTCTTTAGTCAGCTTGTTTTACCATTAAGTCAGCAAGAGACGAAGTGTTTCCCAGATTTTTTTTTTTCTTTTTGACAAACAAACTATCCCCTTCATTTAAAAGTAGTATTAGTTGGTGACTGGAAAGCCATAGGAATTAAGAGAAATAATGTCGTCAAGGCGATCTCTCTTCGTTGCAGTAACAATTGATTTTAAGGTCGGACATACAACAAAATTCTTCTCTCATTGTATGCCCCTTCTAGTTTTGTATTTGCACTGAGCTGATGAGCAATGTCTGGATCCAGAAAATATATCAATGACTACGTTGCACTATCGGAACACTAATTCCTGTCAAACTAAAGGTACGGGGTTCGAGTTATGTGGTTACTTGATAGTTTTAGGCACGGGCATAGCTGTGTGGTAAAAAGTTTGCTCCCCAGCCACATAGATCCAGGTTCAATCCCATAGTGTAGCACCTTGGGCAAGTGTCTTCTGCTATAGCCTCAGGCCAACCGAATGTGTGGATTTAGTAGATGAAAACTAAAAGAAGCCCACCGTATTTATGTGTGTGTGTGTGTGTGTGTGTGTGTGTGCATGAGTGTGTGGGTGTGGGTGCGGGTGTGGGTATGTATCTATGTTTGTCCCAGCCGCTACGTTACGTCCCCGTAACTTAACGGTTCGGCAAAAGAAACAGAGAGAATAAGTATCAGGCTTTAAAAAGCATACTGGGGCTAATTCGTTCGACTAAAATTCAAGGCGGTGCCCCAGCATGGCCGCGGTCCAATGACTGAAACAAGTAAGAAATAAAAAATATATTTATTTATTTATTTATTTATTTATGTGTTTCAGCCAAGTGGCTGCGGTCATGCTGGTGCACCACCGTGATTTTCACGTTCCTTGCATGGCTCTTCTCCCCCACCTGACATGGTCCAATCAAGAGTTTTGATGGCACATCTCGTGTATAAGAGAATTTGACACAGCTGCCCTAAACTGCGTCTCATTACGAGCCATTGGTTCGTCTGGTATCGTGGAGAGGAAAGCGTCAAGTTTTGTCTTGAAGACCTCCGCATCCATGTCTTGCATGTCTCTCAAATGTTTTGGCAGGGCATTGAAGAGCTGAGGTCCTCTGAAACCGAGGCTGCTGCAGTATCTCGTTCTTATGTGAGATGCAGTGGACGGTACCTTTGGCACCATGCAGTGGCGACCCGTGCGGGCATTCCTGTACTACTTGATACCAAAGTTTGGCACCAGTCCTTCCAGTATTTTCCATATGTATATTATTACATATCTCTCCCGTCTGCGCTCCAGGGAGTAGAGACCTAGTGCCTTCAGTCGCTCCCTGTAGTTCATCTGTTGGACTGTGGCGATCTTTTTTGTATAGTGCCGCTGAATTGCCTCGAGTTCTGCTGTCCGCTTAACACTGTGTGGTGACCACAACTGAGAGCAATAGTCTAGGTGGCTCAGAACAAATGTCTTCCATAGAATCAACATGACTTTTTGATCCCTTGTACGGAAAGTCCTCAGTATCCACCCTGCCAGTTGTCTGCACTTTGCTGTCAACTTGACAACGTGCATGTGAAATGATGCATCACTACACATGTTGATGCCCAGATCTCTTACTGTTTGTGGTTCTGGGATTGCAGTACCTCCAGGCCCTGTGTATGCCAGTTGGGAGGTACTTGTGGTCTTGTAGCGCAGTACTTGAAATTTTTTGGCATTGAA
Organism: Octopus bimaculoides; assembly: GCF_046866305.1. Taxonomy (NCBI): domain Eukaryota; kingdom Metazoa; phylum Mollusca; class Cephalopoda; order Octopoda; family Octopodidae; genus Octopus; species Octopus bimaculoides. The sequence goes on along the minus strand of NC_142930.1, from coordinate 57,500,056 downwards.
CTGCATATTATTTTGCTCTGCCCACTCATATATTGCATTTAGGTCATTCTGCAGGCTTACAATATCATCAGGATTCTTTATTGCCTGAGATATCTTTGTGTCATCAGCATAGCTAGTGACAGTGGCTCTCCGAGTGACCGTGGGCATGTCCAGAAGGGCCACTATGAACAGTAGTGGCCCCAGAACAGTTCCCTGTGGAACACCGCTCAATATTTGTGTTTCCCTAGATAGTTCTCTATTGGCTGCAACTGTCTGACCTACCATTCAGGAAGTCATGCAGCCACTCTCCTAATTTACCAGCTATGCCAAGGTTTCGCAGCTTGTGACATATCAAGCCATGATCAACTTTGTCAAAGGCTTTTGCAAAGTCGAGATATATCACATCAACATTTGAATGGTCAAGTAGCTGCTTCAGGACCCAGTCATAATGCTGCAAGAGCTGCGTGAGGCAGCTTCTACCTGGACGGAAACCATGCTGGGTCTCATTCAGCAAGTCATTTTCTTCTAGGAACGCAATCAATCTCCTTCTGACAATTCGTTCCATGACTTTGCTAATATGTGAAGTCAGAGAGATGGGCCTGTAGTTTCCAGCCTCTGCTCTGCTTCCACCTTTATGGATAGGACATATGGTGCCTGGTGCCTTCCTTCAGCTTTTTGGGAAGTTTACTATTTGCAAGGAAACTCTGGAAGAGTATCCGGAGTGGTCCTGCTAATTCTTGTTTACACGACTTTAAGAGGACAGCTGGGAAACCATCGGGGCCAGTTGCCGAATTTGAGCTCATTTCAGTTATGGCAGCTATCACATCTTCCTCTTCAATGTCGATGTAGGTAATGGATGCAGTCCCCTTCTGCTGAGTGCTATTGTCAAAGAAATCAGCTGGGTTCTTTATCTGCATGTGACTCAGAGGAGAGGTGAAGACACTCTTGAATTGTGTACTGAGCACTTCACTTATCCATGTGGGATCTGCAGTCAGTGAGCCATTAGGCAGGAACAGGGGTCCTATCTTATACTGCACCGTAGCAGTCTCCTTTGCAAATCTATAGAAAGCCTTGGGGTTTGTTTTTATGCTTTCTACTACTCTCTTTTCCTTCTCTGCTCTCTCCTTTTCATGGGAGAGTTTAATTTTGTTTTCTATTTCTAACAGTGTTAGTTTTAATTTAGCCCTTTTCCTATCCTCCAGTTCTCTATTTAACTGGTTTGAGACCTTTGTTCTGTGTCTCATAAGGATTTTTCTGTCTCTAGGAATTCTATTGGCATGTTTGCTGGTCTTTCTATATGGCACGTATTTGGTGCATATGTCTTGTATGGTTGACATAAAATGACTTAGTTTGAGGTCATTGTCTTGTATAGAAAGGCTGTCATGCCAGTTTTGATTTCGAATCTCTCTGCGAATTGACTTCCAGTCCGCCCCGTGGAAATTCAGGTTGGATATTGCTTGAGTCCTCCTGGTGGGGTGGGTGTCAGTGGGTTGTCTAGGACCATACATAGTTAATTCTATAATGTTATGATCTGAGAGAGATGTGGGCGTTATTTTCACATGGATTAGGCTCACATTGTTTGTGAAGCAGAGATCCAAAATATTGCTTCCCCTGGTTGGTTGGAGTATCACTTGTTCCATGAACAGCATGTTGGATAGTTCTAGCAATGATTTTGCCTGGCTTTGTTCATGCAGTGACATCCCAGAGAGGATGTGACCTTCAGGCCATTTAACATTTGGGAGGTTAAAGTCGCCTAGGAAAAGTATATTGATGTGTTGGTCCAGATTTGTCAGGACCTCTTCTATGCGTCTGAGGCTGTCCTCAAATTTACCTTCCTGCTTTGCGGTATTTGGTGGACGGTATGTTGAGCATACAATTACATCAATTTGTTTTATGTGTACTATTAAAGTATCACATACAGAGTTTGAGTGTGATAGTAGTAGTAGGGGTGTGACATCTTCTCGGATGTACATTGCAACTCCCCCATGACTTCTATCCCTTCTGTCTGTTCGGAGTAAGGCATACTCTGGTATATTTATCTCCGCATCTGCTATATTAGGTGTTAGATGCGTTTCGGTAAGCACCATGCATATTGCTTGATTGCATGTTGCTAGGTCTTTCAGGTATAGGAACTTGTCTATATATATATAAATCATGAAATTTGACCACATTGTCGAGTGATACACTTTTTTCTCTGTAGTGTTTTAATACACCTGCATTTTCGTTACTACATTGCGAATACAAATGTCTTCTCTCACCCTTCAAAAATGTAATATTCGTTACACACATACACACACGCTCGCACATGCACGTACGCATGTATGTATGTATGTATATATATATATATATGTGTGTGTGTGTGTGTGAGTGCGTGTGTGTACATCTAGACAGATATATATATACAGGGTGATGCTCCAGAATTGTCAAACTCATACTCATGCTTCAATTTTTCTAAAATTGAAGCATGAGTATAGAATAATGATGAATACACACGTACTTGTACATAAAGAGCAAAATGAATGGTGATAATAATGACGTAATATAAATCAATTGACAAATATTTTGGTGCGTGACTTTTGGCCAGCCCTGTATATATACGTACCCAGGCGCGCGCTCATTTTCTATCCGAACAATGTTGTAATGATGTGCAACTTCATAGTTAACAACAGATTTCAGCGTCAATACGCTAACTACTGTTATATATTTTTTTTTTTTTTTGGCACTCCGTCGATTACGATGTCGAGGGTTCCAGTTGATCCGATCAACGGAACAGCCTGCTCGTGAAATTAACGTGCAAGTGGCTGAGCACTCCACAGACACGTGTACCCTTAACGTAGTTCTCGGGGATATTCAGCGTGACACAGTGTGACAAGGCTGACCCTTTGATTTACAGGAACAACAGAAACAGGTACTAAGAGTGAGAGAAAGTAGTGGTGGAAGAGTACAGCAGGGTTCGCCACCATCCCCTGCCGGAGCCACGTGGAGCTTTTAGGTGTTTTCGCTCAATAAACACTCACAAAACCCGGTTTGGGAATCGAAACCGCTATCCAATGACCGCGAGTCCGATGCCCTAACCACTGAGCCATTGCGCCTCCACCCTGTTATATTAAACCTCTGGAGAACGTCACTTTTCAGACGATATCTATTTGCAACACATCCACACGTGATTTAGTGACATAGACGAATTTTAAGACACCAGTGTTTAGATATGACTGCGATTCTTCAGCTAAAGCTACCCTCAAATCTCTGAAGTTAGACAAAAATGGTCGACTTGTTTATAGAATTCAGCAAACAAATTATTTGCTGATGTCTGCCAAGTCGATATTAAGAATGAACGTATACATCATTGTTTTGTTTGTTGCTATTTTACATGCCCATATTGATTCAATATATTTTTATTTAACCTTTTTGATATATATGCACACTCTTCATCTGGTGAACTAAATTTGAATGAATTTAGTCCTGGTCACTTTTTTTTTTTTGTTAGTGTTATTGGAATGATAAAGTATCAGAAGATTTATATCATTTTATTCATATTTCTTAAATCTCTTATATCTTTACAACAGTATCTGAATAATCATGAGAAACCATAGCAACAGAAGCAGTCCAGATGCTGCAAAAACCAAACTAGTTGAAGGCATCAGAGCAAGATAAGAATTTAAAACTTATGGCTAAAATATTTAACAGGAATATATAAGGTATCTGTGTAGATGTTTCATGATATACTGACAGAGCTAGCGTAAACACCTGACTCATGCATTTCTTTATGCAGTTGAAAACGTGCTGGATTCCAGTCTTAGGCATCCATCAGAAGTAATCAGCAGTAAAAATAATAATGATGATGATGACGATGATGATGATGATGATGACGATGATGATGATGATGATCATCATCATCATCATCATCATGACGACGACGACGACGACAACAACAACAACAACAACAACAATAAGTGACTTACATGGTTTCTGACCTTAATTTATTGGAAGTGTTATGTGCGTGTTTTGTCTTGGTATAAAAGATGAGCTACAGCAAATACTCTGCTTAATAGCACAGATTTGCGTTTCAGTTATTTGACTTCAACTAGTTGAGCATGTTCCTTGGCGACTGCCGATATGTGCATCTCTGATCACGGACAGAAGTAGTGGGGGATCATCATAGCCATGTTCTTTGGGGTTTTAATAATTCACCTCTGGAAACATGGGTGCTTTGTTCATCATCCTTAAAACAAACCTTATTCACATTATTTACATTATTCACATTTGACGGATATTTCTCCTCATCTTATTTGTTAACACAACGTTTCAGTTGATATACCCTCCAGCCTTCATCGGGTGTCATGGCGAAATAAAAGATGGGCTACAGCAAATATTCTGCTCAATACCACAGATTTGCTTGTCAGTTGCTTGATCTTAACCACTTGAGCATGTCCCTTAGTGGCTGACGATATGTGCATCTCTGATCACGAGCAGAAGTATTGGGGGAGCATCATAGCCATGTGTTGAGAGGAATTATTTGGGGTTTGGATAATCTACCTTTGGAAACATGGGTATTTCGTTCGACATCCTCAAACAACCTTTATTCCAAAACCTTTTGAGCGGGCTGGGCTACTCGACCTGAAGAAAATTCTAACTGGGCTCCACCTGCAAAGTCATGCGCTGTTTATCTTTATATGAGACCACTATGTTGCGCACACTCTCCTTCCCTCTCTCGCTGTTTTTGTCTCTCAACAACACCAACCACTCATTGTAATGAATATATATATCTGTATGTGTGTATGTATGTATGTATGTATGTATGTATGTACTGTGTATCACACAAGTATTACTTGGGCTACGGATGACAGATCAAAGATATATACAACACAAGACTGAGCGTCAATTTTATACCACCGCTTTTTTAAAATCATCGCTACTATTGATCATACACATTGCTTATTTCAACGGGATATTTTTTAAGGTCGTGAGCCAATGTAACCTCATTGTAATTAGGTTACTTGCTGGTCCCTCTCTCTCTTACTCTCTCTCCCCCTCTCCCCTCTCCCCCTCTCTCTCTGTATTTCCCTCTCTCCCCCCTTCTCTCTCTCTTTTATTATTTTAGTATAGATTACTGTATATAGTGGAAATACAAACTAAATTCTTCAAAACCATGATTATTTTTAATCTGCTCAATCTTCTATTGGTGGTATGTGCATGCTAGACGCAAGGAAGATTTTTCGGTAGGTTTTTTTTTTGTTTTTTGTTTTTTTTTTTTGAAAAACTGCGTCCAGTAGCTATCTCTAGTATTTTATTAGTTTCTCGCGGCGTCTTATTAAAGCCCTAGGATGCCATCCAAATGGCCTACACCTGCTAAGGCAGTGAACCTAAGCATCAGAAAAAGGTTATGAAGCTCCATGAGAAGGCACAACTGTTGGATATGTTCCATGAAGGTAAAAGTTATGCTGCAGTAGGTCGCTATTATGTTGTCAACAAAAGCACTATATGCTGCATAAAGAAGAATGAGGTGGCAGTCAGGACTATCATTGCAGTGAGTTTCTGTGAAAGTGCCAAAAAGATAACGATATTGAGAAATAAGCATTTCGTCAGGATGGAATCTGTCTTGGCATTAAGGATCAGTGACTGCAAGAAGAAAAACATCCCCTTGAGTGGTAACATCATTTTAATGAAAGCGTGGAGATTATATCAGTTGTTCGACAGAGGAGACAGAGCAGAAGGCACCGAAGAACCACAACCAAGACCATTGACAGCACCGGAGCCCAAAGATCTTCAAACCAGCAAGGGATGGTTTGACCATTTCCAGAAATGGTTTAAAATAAAGTGTGTTTCCCTGAATTAAGAGACAGCATCAGCCGACAAAAAAGCCGCTAAGAAGTACCTCAAGACCTTCAGGCAGATTGTAGACAACAAGGGTTTTCAATATGGACAGGCTTTCAATATGGATGTGAATGGCTTGTTCTGGAAGAAGATACCCTCCAGAATGTACATCATGAAAGACGAAGCCAGAGCCACAGGATTTAAGGCACAGAAGGACAGGATGATGCTAATTATGTGTGGCAATGCTGCTGGTTCCATGATGAAACCAGGACTTATCTACAAGTCTGCAAACCTGAAGGCCTTCAAAAGTAAGAATAAAAACCTGCTGTCTATCCACTAGGTGCACAACCCCAAGGCCTGGATTACCAAAAGTCTAACTTTGAATTGGTTCCACCAACGCTTCATCTCTCAAGCAAAGAAATACCTCCAAAAGTTTTGCACGGAATTCAAGGTGTTGCTTGTTATGGATAACGTTGGTGGTCACTCTTTGGATTTGAATCACGAGGGAGTCCAAGTTGAGTTCCTGCTTGCCAACACCATCTCCTTCGTCCAGCTTATGGATCAAGGTATGATTCGTGTCTTCAAGGCACTTTACACTCGGAACTCTCTAATGTGGACGCAATGGATGATTCGGACGAGAATTTCAAGTTAAAGGAATACTGGCGTAATTTCATTATCACAGTGTGCCTGTCAGTCATCCACGCTGCTCTTAAAGACATGAGAAAAGAAGCCCCCATCAGATTCTGGAAGAAGATGTGGCTAGAGTGTGTCCAGGAGTACGAGGACTTCTTACCTGAAGATACTCAGCACGAGGCTGTCAACAATGCAGTGAAACTGGCAAAAGTACTTGGTGGTGAAGGTTGTGACACCACGCAAGATGAGGTCAATGGCCTCATCGATGTTCACTCTGAAACCCTACTGACGAGGATTTGGAGTTAGCGACGTCTGTCAGCGAAGAGGAGAAGGAAGTGCCAAATCCAGAGGAAGAGAAGGATGAGGTAGGCCTGGCAATTGAACGTCTGTCTGACCGTTTAAGGACAGCAAAGGAATCGCAAGAGAAGATAGAAGCATGGGATCCCTATATGGTTCGGTCTCTCCAATTTAAAAATACCATCGATGCTGCCATGCAGACCTATAAAACTCTCCTCACCACTATAAAGAAACGACAGCAACTTCCCATCACAATGTTCCTCGAAGCCACCAAGAAAGCCTTGCCCAAAAATACGACATCCCCTAAAATACTTGAAGAAGAGACGTCACCTGAAGAGCTTTAAATGTTCTTTGTTGTGCAGTCATTAGCTTCATTATTTTCGACACCATAGTCATAACTCAATACCATTCACTATTGGTGAGTAATCAGATATTTTACTTTACTTTTTATTATATTATTATTAGATATGTATATGTATATATATATATATATATATATATATATATATATATATATATATATATATATATATATATATATATATATATATATATATATATATATATATATATATATATGTATATGTATGTATATATATGTGTGTGTGCATGTAAGTATATATGCACATATATATACATTTATAATATCTTACGTTTTATTTTGATATTTATAGGCATTTTAAAGGACCATATCCAATATTCATGGTTTTTCACTATTCGTGGATGCTCTACAAGCATAACCCCTGCGAATACCAAGGGATTACTGTAATAAAACCCCAGAAGGAGACACCAAGAATGGGAATTGCAAAATCCTGTGGGATGCAATGATTTAGTGTAATCACCTGACAAGACATCAGAAACAAGACATCGTTGTGGTGAATAAAAAATAAACAATAGAATATGCATTATAATCAACATAGCATGCCCCAGTGACAATAGGATCAATAGAAAAGAAGGAAAAATAAACTACTATGACGATTTGAAGTGGGAAGTACGAAGGCTGTGGAGTCAATGAGGAGAGTAGATGTGATATCAATAGTAATTGGTGCACTCAGCTACCAATATGGCTGAAAAAGGTTGGTGCAAGTGTGAAGACACCTACAAAAATCAGTATTGCTTGGAATTGCAAGAATTCTTCGCAGGGTTCTTGAAGCATGACCAGTAAACAAGTGTCACCTTAGTCTGCTGGCTGTGGAAAGCTGACACTTTCCATCATACCCAGCAGAATAAGATGTGAGTTTTCATCCCATAATAATGATAATAATTAGCAAAAACAAATAGCAAAGTATTAGGACTTAGCCATTGTGTTACAGAGACTAAGAAAGTGCAGGTAAAATGTATCCCCATAGTTATAGCTGCATTAAGAATTATCCCTAATGATTTGAACAGATGGCTAAAGGAAATAGGCATAAAACCTAGTTTAGTACAGCTCCAGAAAACTGTATTATTAGGGACAGCTAGGATACTTAGGAAGGTTCTTGGCATCTAAGGTTACTTGTTGTAGACCAATGTTAACAATTTCTCTTTTCTAAGTTTAATCTGTTGTGTGTATATGAAATAACAGTAATAATATGTTTCTACCTTTCTTCCACAAACATTAGGGTTTTCAAATACATAGCATCTCACCTGTTAACGTCTATAGTTGCAAAACCTTGTTGTCCTTTGATGTTTCTGGTTGAGACTTAGGTGCAATGTGTATATATATATATATATATTAAAGTAAAGCCAAAACAATAATGATAATAATAGTAATTGTTCTAATATTGGTAGAAGACCTGAAATATGGTGGGAGGTGATTTAGTTGATTACATCAGTGGTGTTGGCACTCCGTCGCTTACGACATCGAGGGTTCCAGTTAATCCGATCAACGGAACAGCCTGCTCGTGAAATTAACGTGCAAGTGGCTGAGCACTCCACAGACACGTGTACCCTTAACGTAGTTCTCGGGGATATTCAGCGTGACACAGTGTGACAAGACTGACCCTTTGAATTACAGGCACAACAGGAAGTAAGAGTGAGAGAAAGTTTTGGTGGAAGAGTTCAGCAGGGTTCGCCACCATCCCCTGCTGGAGCCTCGTGGAGCTTTTAGGTGTTTTCGCTCAATAAACACTCACAACGCCCGGTCTGGGAATCGAAACCACAATCCTATGACCGCGAGTCCGCAGCCCTAACTATTGGGCCATTGGGCCTTCACCGATTACATCGATTCCAGTGTTCAGTTAGCATTTTATTTCATTGACCTCGTAAAGGACAAAAGACAAAGTCACACTCAGGCGAATTTGAATTCAGGATGTAAAGAGCTGAAAGAAATGACACCAAGCATCTTTTCTCACACACTAGCAATTCTCTAGCTCATTGCTTCGATGATGATGACGACGACGACGACGACGATGACGATTATCCTTTCGATTATAAGCACAAGGCCTGAAATTTTGGAGGAGGGGAATAGGCGATTACATCAACCCAATGTTTCTTGTACTTATTCTCTTGTACGCATTCTCTCCTGATGACCCCATACACTTGTTGGCTTCCGGTATGCGGAGTTCTTGACTGGTAGCACTTGCATGTGCGAGTTGTTTGCAAGACATCTGTTATAAAAGTGATTTTGGCGGAATTTGAAGTCAGAATGTAATGATGGACAAAATAATGCTAACATTTTGCTCAGCGTGCTATTGATTCTGCTATCGCCGCCTTAATAATAATAATAATAATAATAATAATAATAATAATAATAATAATAATAATAATGATGATGATGATGATGATGATGATGATGATGATGATGATGATGATGATGATAATAATAATAATAATAATAATAATAAAGATGATGATGATAATACTAATGATCCTTTCTATAGGCATAGGGCCTGAAATTTGGAGGAGGGGGCTAGTCGATCGCATCAACCCCAGCCCTTGATTGATACTTGTTTCATTGACCCCAGAAGGATGAAAGGCCAAGTGAACCTTTGCAGAATTGTTACTCAGAATGTAGCAATAAACGAAATACTACTAAGCATTTCTCCCAAAGGATTCTCCCAGCTCACCACCTCAATAATAATAATGATGATAATGATGTTAATAATACTCTTTTACTCTTTTACTTGTTTTGGTCATTTGAATGCAGCCATGCTGGAGCACTGCCTTTAGTTGAGCAAATCGACCCCAGGACTTATTCTTTGTAAGCCTATTACTTATTCTATTGGTCTCTTTTGCTGAACCACTAAGTTACAGGGACGCAAATACACCAGCAATGTTGAGGGGACAAACACAGACACACAAACATAGACACATACATATACATATATATATATATATATATATATATATATATATATATATATATATATATATATATATATATATATGCGAGTAAAAATAAATACAAAAAAAGGTGGATTTTTTTGTATGATTGTGTATAGAGGAATATATTATTTTGCTTAAAAGAGTTCCAACACTGTCTGTTTTTTATGTTTTATTTATATTCCTGCAGAACTAATATATATATATATATATATATATATATATATATATATATATATATATATATATATATATATATATATATATATATATATATATATAAATACATATATATGACGGGCTTCTTTCAGTTTCCGTCTACCAAATCCACTCACAAGGCTTTGGTCGGCCCGAGGCCATAGTAGAAGACACTTGCCTAAGTACCACGCAGTGGGAATGAACCTGGAACCATGTGGTTGGTAAGCAAGCTACTTACCACACAGTCACTCCTGAATAATAATAATAATAATAATAATAATAATAATAATAATAATAATAATAGTTTCAAATTTTGGCACAAGGCCAGCAACTGTGAGGGAAGGGGTTTAAACTAATTAAATTATCCTCAGTGCTCAACTAGTGCTTATTTTATCAGCCTCAAAAGGATGACAGACAAGGTTGACTCTGGTGGAATTTGAACTCACGATGGAAAGATGGAGCAAGTATTTTGCCTGGCATTCTAACAATTCTACCAGCATACCGCCTTAATTATAATGATGACAATGATGATGATGATGATGATGATTATCATTATCATTGTTATTATCATTATTATTATTATTATTGTTCAGTAGTTTTATTTTTATAACGTGCTTTCACTTCACTACCGAGCGCAGCTCTGTGCGCCTTGGGTATGTGCTGTGGTTTGCTGTGGTGTTCTTATGGTTACTGTATTGAAAGTGTTTTGCGTAGGATGTGTGCTGTGCCCAGTAGTGCAATTTTCTGTATGTTATATATATTTGTAAGTCCTGGTGTTTTTGTTATGTATGTGTCTGAATCTTTTTTTATTATACCTAAAGCACCTACTATGATAGGAATTGTTTCTGTTTTTAGATTCCACATTCGAGTTACCTCTATTTCCAGGTCTTTGTATTTTGAAAGTTTTTCCATTTCTTTTAGAGAGACGTTGTTATCTGCTGGTATTGATACATCAATTAGAAAGTATTTTTTTTCTTCATGATCTTTGACAACTATATCTGGTCTATTTGCCTTAATTTCTCTATCTGTGTGTATTCGCATATCCCAGAGTATGGTTGCTTTCTCGTTTTCTGTAACCTTTTCTGGCGTGTGTTTATACCATCTTTTTTCTGTTGTTATTCCATAGTGTTGGCATAGCTTCCAGTGTATATAGGTCCCAGTTCTGTCGTGTCTGTGAATATATTCCTTCTTAGCCAGGACTGGGCAGCCAGAGATAATATGGTTTATTGTTTCTTGTCCATCTCCACAAATTCTACAGTTACTTGTTATGTTTCTTTTCATTATATGTTTTTGGTAATTTCTGGTAGGGAGGCTTTGGTCTTGTGCAGCAATTAAAAATCCTTCAGTCTATGCTTTGAGTCCTGAGCTTCTCAGCCATTGCTGGGATTTTTCTCTGTCTATTTCTCTTGCATTTAGTTTACCCCAGTATTTACCATGTAGGGGCTTTTCTTGCCATCGTTTTATCATGGTCCGTTGCTGTTCTAGTTTTTTTATTATTATTATTATTATTATTATTATTATTATTATTATTATTATTAATATTATTATTATTATTATTATTATTATTATTATTATTATTATTATTATTATTATTATTATTATCATTATCATTATTATTATTATAACCAGAAACACCAGTGAAATAAGGAGTAATAAAGAGAAACAAAATAATTTACAAGAATAAAGAAACTCTTAAGACAATATGGAAGAATATTTTTAAGTGAATAATTATTAAACATTTAAATCAGAGAAAGTTCTCAAGTTAACACTTAGTAAATTTAGAAAGAATTTTAATGAGAATTTAGATAATAAAAATATTGTTGAATGTCGAAAGAATAAGGTATGATAATAACATTTTGTTTATAACAATAGGGAAATTTTGAGAACAATCATAATAAAACACTCTGGATCTTAGGATAAGATGTAAGAATGTTCTAGTGTTAACAATTTTTAAACAATTAAATTTCAAGTAACTTTTAAAGTTAACATGCAATACAAAGAGTTAATAATGATTTCTAATGATGATGATGATGCTGATTACAACTATAATAATAGTAATAATAATAATTTCTTCTATTAGCCACAGGGGTATAGATGAGCAGGGACATCAAAAGGACAGTAAACAAGATGTATAGGGATTTACATAAACGATAAGGAGGAAGAAATGGAAAAAAATAGTAAAATGCATAGAAGTATACATAGATACAAAGTATGTGATAATATAAATTATGCAGTCCTCCTGATACAGGAGAAACTTCAACTAAGGGCCAATCAAGGGATCCCACAGATCCAGAATTACCTTGACCTACAAAGACATGAACCATCTCCAAACTGTTGTTCTCCAATCTAGAAATGCATTCTTAGCATACGGCCATTCTATCTCACAATTTTTACCACAATCACCTATCTTTTCAGAAATTCACAGGGAGGTAGCACTTCCCTTCCACCTTCACTTTCCTTTCCAAGCAGAGTTTAAAAAGTCAATAAGGGCTTGACTGAAGAAGAATGCCTTCCCTCAAACTATTCAGCCTCTTTTGCCAAAGCCACTAGATAGAGGAACCAGGTCTGCCTGGCCCTGTGATGCGTGGGTGGTGGGGTGATCCTCAAAATGGATTCAGTTCATAGTCAGATTTATCCCACTTGTGGTAACAGCTGTTCACCATAACTCCACAAGTCAGCAATACTCACACTACAAGAGCGCGTGGAGGATGGTTTTGTCGGTCTGCATGCACCTCAGACAGTCCTGTCTAGCAATGATTCCATGCTTGTAGAGTTTATCTCAAACCTGGAGCACTGCTAGGCTTGAGATTTCTGGAAGTCATTCATGGTAGAAATAGACTTGAAAGTCCTCCAGAATAGACTAGCTAGTTCATCATCAATGCTTGAAGTTTACCCAAGAACATCATCACTTTTACACTCCACTAGATTTCAATATACTGCTAGTGTTGAACTTTCAGTGACTTCATTACTCAATTGGTAGAGGGCAGGGAGCACCTGATGAAATTCTAGGCATCCAATCTTGATCTTTTCTTAACTGAGTGTTGCAGCTTCACCTAAGAGTTGAGCAGCAGAAAGTTGTGTTCCGCAAAAGGAAACCACACGAGCTCATCTTCCTGGAAAATCTGTAAGTGGAATTGCTGCAGTACATGTCTGCACATAGGCAATGCCAAGCTCACATCCCAAAAGAGTGCTGGTGACAGTTGAAATACTTGACCAGTGGAACATGTCCTTTCCACTAGAAGTAGAAAACTAAACACTCCAGTCTGGCCAAACATGGACTAAGGCAAAGTAAAATGGTCAAGCAATAATTTATTAAGGAGGCAATGTAAGCATTCACCACCTCAGCTCAACCTTTCAGGGATAATTTCCTTTCAGCCCATATCTGAGCAAGACTGGCTTGACTGTTTGTAATCTCATTCTAGTCTGTTCACTTTGAGGTCCATGCCAAGCAAGACCCTGAGTAATTTCATCATTCCGTCTTTCCGTCAACCTACTAAATCTCTTCATTGACATAGATTAGCTCTTCCTTTCACTGAGCCATGTGCCTACTAATTTGTTCAGATAATGGAAGGAGACTGACCACACTATTCAAGCAAGTAGATTGCATATGATTTTAGGGGGCAAAAATAAACAGTGTAAGATCACAGACTTTACAATACCATGTGATAAAAGAGTGGATACCAAAATAGTAGTAGTAGTAGTAGTAGTAGTAGTAGTAGTAGTAGTAGTAGTAGTAGTAGCAGCAGCAGCAGCAGCAGCAGCAGCAGTAGTAGTAGTAGTAGTAGTAGTAGTAGTAGTAGTAGTAGTAGTATTAGTAGTAGTAGTAGTAGTAGTAGTAGTAGTAGGGACAACAGCAGCAGCAGCAGCAGCAGCAGTAGTAGTAGTAGTAGTAGTAGTAGTGACGACAGCAGCAGCAGCAGCAGAAGTAGTAGTAGTAGTAGTAGTAGTAGTAGTAATAGCAGCAGCAGCAGCAGCAGTAGTAGTAGTAGTAGTGGTGGTGGTGGTGGTGGTGGTAGTAGAAGTAGTGGTGGTGGTGGTGGTAGTAGTAGTAGTAGTAGTAGTAGTAGCAGCAGCAGCAGCAGCTGTAGCAGTAGTAGTAGTAGTGGCAGTAGTAGTAGTAGTAGTAGTAGTAGCAGCAGCAGCTGTAGCAGTAGTAGTAGTAGTGGCAGTAGTAGTAGTAGTGGCAGCAGCAGCAGCAGCAGCAGCAGTAGTGGTGGTAATAGTAGTAGTAGTAGTAGTAGTAGTTGAGGTGGCAGTGGTAGTAGTGCATGCATGCTTACCATTACTCTAGAAATTATTAATTGGTCTTATTACAACAGATGAAGTTTATAGCTTAGCTTTCTGGAGAAGGAAAAATCTATTACCAGAGAAGCAGAGCAAAGGGATGGAGAAAGAAATCAAGGGGAAACTGCCGATCTGTTGCATATCAATAACTTGATATTAAGTGATGATGCAAATAAGAAAGAAGAAATTGGCTGCTGGTTGGATAGACTACAAGAAAGCCCACAGTGATGTTCCAAACTGTTGGCTCTTTAAGTGCCTGAGGACTCTCAGGGTCAATGGAAATGTTAACAGTTGTTTGAAGAAAGCGAGGAAATCATGGAAAGTATAAAATGAGGAAATGAACCATTAAGAGATGTAAAAATTTGCAGGGGGATTTTTTTCAGGGTAGCTCCCTCACTTCATTACTTTCCATCATTGAACTAATCCAGTGGTTCTCAACTGGGGGTTTATATGGCCCTTGTGGGGTCTGCATAAGATTTTGTTACTAAAACTTATCTGCAATAAACTGGTTATATGTCTACAATACACAAAATATTTTAACAATTATTTTTATACAATTTCTAATAATATTTCATTCTAGAAATATAATATTTGTCCAAAATATTCTACCTATTTTATTTTCAAACTGGTCAAATCTGGCCTTTCACATTTACTGTATAATGTAACTGTAAAAATGAAAATTCATATCATCAAAATCTCAAAGCTACGAAATAATGCATGATTAATTTAAAATGATGTGAATACATAAGCATTATATTTGACATGTGGAGGCGCAATCGCCCAGTGGTTAGGGCAGCAGACTCGCGGTCATAGGATCGTGGTTTCGATTCCCAGACCGGGCATTGTGAGTGTTTATTGAGCGAAAACACCTGAAGCTCCACGAGACTCCGGCAGGGGATGGTGGCAGGGTACTCTTTCACCACAACTTTCTCTCACTCTTACTTCCTGTTTCTGTTGTACCTGTAATTCAAAGGGTCAGCCTTGTCACACTTTGTGTCACGCTGAATATCCCCGAGAACTACATTAAGGGTACACGTGTCTGTGGAGTGCTCAGCCACTTGCACGTTAATTTCACGAGCAGGCTGTTCCGCTGATCAGATCGACTGGAACCCTCGACGTCGTAAGCGACAGAGTGCCAACAACAACAATATTTGACATAGGAATCTGAATGCTAAAGAGTTAAACATTGAGCAGCTACGAGGGTCCATCTGAGTAAAATAGAAATCAATAGGCTCCATAGGAAACAATGGTTGAGAAACACTACACTAATCCTTCTGACAAGTATACAGAGAAAACCCATACCTGCCTATGAGCTTGTTAGAACCAGAGTGAAATCAAATCACCTGCAATATATGGACGACCTCAAACAATACACAAAAATCAAAAGACCAGGATTCTCAGATCTAATCATCATCATCATCGTTTAACGTCCGCTTTCCATGCAAGCATGGGTTGGACGATTTGACTGAGGACTGGTGAAACCAGATGGTTACACCAGGCTCCAATCTGATTTGGCAGAGTTTCCACAGCTGGATGCCCTTCCTAATGCCAACCACTCAGAGAGTGTAGTGAGTGCTTTTACGTGTCACCCGCACGAAGGCCAGTCAGGCGGTAAAGAATATTTAGCAAGGATATTAGAATGCAGTTTGGGGTAAATTAGTGAGCTGTTTTTATTATGGAGGGAGGTTAAAAGATTAGGATATAAAGAAAGTACCACTTCCAATGACGTCAATAGATCACTGTGAAATAGTGAAGGATACTAGTGCGAAGGGGCACTGTGGAATGATAAGATAATGGCAAGAAAAATGAGAGAGAAAATATCCAAATACTGGAGAAAGATTAAGAAGGTGCTTGAAAAAAAAAGTTAATGGGGGAATTTTTTTTATCAAAGCAATGAATACATGGACCATACCAGCATTAAGATACTCTGATGCATTTCTTAAATTGGACCAAGACAGAGTGACAGAAATATAATAGAAGACCTAAAAAGCTACTAATAATGCATACTGTGCACCATTCTAAAAGTTCTACCAATCAAAATAGGAAGGAAGCAGAGTTTTGTTAAATGAAGAAGACTGTCATTTTAGGTTTGAAAAACTGTTGTGAGTAGTGAAGAAAAATATTGACCCTGACCAGAAATATCTAAAATGTCATTGAAACAGTGAAATAATTCAAGAAAAGAAGGGAAAATGACAGTAAAAGTAGTTAGAAAGAGAAGAAAATACATAGCTAATTCATGTAGCAAACTGAGGATTTCAGATTTCCATCTATCAACCACAAGAATGCTGATTTTGGTTGATAGAAGGAAACCAGAAATAGGAAGCTAAATCGCTGATTATAGCCACTGAAGAACAAGCCATTAAAAGGAACTCGATAAAAACGAAAATTGATAAAACTTAATCAGAGAACAAATGCAGAATCTATAAGGAAAGAAATAAATTAACCATTTTTTAAAGTAAATGCATCAAGCTAACACAAAAGCAGTATAAAAGCAGGTATGATTGTTTCAGTAAAAGAGTACATTGAGATGTTAGCACAACACATAGCTTAAAAGTGGTATGACACAAGCTAGAAGTTATTAGATTGAAAGAGGATTTTAAGAGACTTCTCGTATCCTATGTAAAATACTATCTATGTAATCTCAAATTTTAAAACAAACTCATAATTTTCTTGTGTTCTTAAACATCCTCTAGAACAATACTATGTGCAAAATCAAATATATGACACTGTCACCCTAGACATAACACCAACATTAACTTCTAGCTTGTTGTCTCTTGAGCTCTCTGGGTGATACTTGGAGTCAACTTGTACAAATACAAAGCTAAAGTCAAACATATAAAATTAATAATAATACTAATAATAATAATAATAATAATAATAATAATAATAATAATAATAATAATGATTTCAAATTTTGGCACAAGGTCAGCAAGTTTAAGGAGGGGTTAAGTTGATTAAATCAACCCCAGTGCTTAACTGGTACTCACTCATTTTATCGATTCTGAAAGGATGAAAGGCAAAATTGACCCTGGCAGCATTTGAACTCAGAATGTGAAGACAGACAAAATACCACTAAGCATGTTGTTTGACATGCTAACAATTCTGTGAGTTCACCACCTTAATAATAATAAGAAGGAGAAGCTGGGCTACAACAAATATTCTGCTCAATATGACAGATTTTCTTGTCAGTTACTTGACCTTAAACCAGTTGAGCATAACCCTTAGTGGCTGAAGCATTTTGCATCTCTGACCATGAGCAAGAATAGTGAAGGATTATCATAGCCATATGTTGAGAGGGATTTTGAGGGTTTGGATATTTCCCCTTTGGAAACATGGGTGTTTCATTCATCATCCTTAAATAACTCTTATTTAAGGACATTTTGACTGGAATGGGCTACTTGACCTGCAGAAAATTTTAAGTAAATCTGTAATGTCATGCACTATTTATCTTGATATGAGGTCACCATGTCATGCACATATGGTTGTGATGCATGTGCCTGGTGTGCCCTTATCAGACAGGTAGGGCCACTTTGATGGTGTATGCTGCTCGCTTACTCAATAATTATAATAATGGCTTCAAATTTCGGCACAAAGCCAGCAGTTTGGGGTTGGGCTAAGTCAATTACATTGACCCCCACCCCCCAGTGCTTAACTGGTACTTATTTCAACAACCCTGAAAGGATGAAAAGCAAAGTTGAACTTGGCGGAATTTGAACTCAGAAGATAAAGATGGGTAAAATACTGCTAAGCATTTTGCCCAGCACGGTAACAATTTTGCCAGCTCATCACCTCAAAGTGAGATGCTTACAGCATCTAGGTTTTTCAAGTGGTTATCCATCTAAGTATTAACTAGGCTCAACATAACTTAACTTTAGTGATCAGATGAGAACTGGTGAATTCAGTGTGATATGGTCTTAAAGCCTCAATAATAAGAATAAAAACAACCCTTTCTATTACAAGCACAAGGCCTGAAATATGAAGGAAGGGGATAAATCAACTCCAGTGCTCAACTGGTAGTTGTTTTATCAGCTCCAAAAGGATGAATAGCAAAGTCATCCACGGTGGAATTTGAACTCAGAACATAACAGCAGATGAAATACCATTTAGCATTTCACATAGTGTGCTAACGACTCTGCCAGATCACTGCTGTAATGATAATAATAATAATAACATGATTTATCTTTTTTAACTTTTCTTTTCCCTTTTCTTTTAATTCTTTATAATTCATATTAATTAGAAAACTCTTAGGAAGAGCCATTATTTCCCTTAAATATATACCTTGGGTAAGTGTGCATAAAATAGCAAGGCAAACAATTATGCCTTACTAGGCTGCACCTTTCTTTCTCCATCTTTCTTATGCCAAGCTAAAAAGCACTACACATAGACGCATGCATATCCATACAGCACACATGCAAGATTTATACATAAACTTGGTAAAGTGAAAAAGATAATAGATTTTTTTGTAGCACCATTGCAAAGAATTTCAGTGTAGTTGTTCCAGTGATTAGAATATGAATCAACAATTCTTCAGATCATGGGCCAGCATTCTATTAAACATGAAAAGTATTGGCTTCTGTTTATCCTAATAATAAGATTGATCAAATTGTTAAATTTAATTTTTTTTTACTTTTTTGCAAAGTAAAGAATAAAACGATGAACATTGACTCGCACTTCTGATGTGAAACAAAAGAATCAGTTTATCTTCTTTCAAACATACTCTCTCTCTCTCTTTCACATCTGTCATACACACACACACATGCACACACACACACACACACACACACACACACACACACACACACACACACACAAAGAAATCAGTTCATTACATTTCTTCAAGCTTTCTTTTTATTTTCATTATTTTTGCAAACTCCTAAATCCAGGCAAGTAATTTATGAGCATCTACCCTAATCTTTTGATCCATGCCATATTAAAAACATGAATGAAATTAATACACTTAATCTCCATTGCTTGCATTGCTTTATAACAGCTGTATTATGCTGTAATCTAACCCATGGTAAAGAGTGTATGGCTGTCTATTCTTACAGCGTTCTTCCAGTTCTTGTTGTTTTAGTTCAAAGATGAATAAACAGTAAATTCTCTTTACTTTTTATTACTCTTTGTTCAATCGCCAATATACCAGTAATATGCTGTTATCAATTCAGTCAATAATTAGGTTAATTTCCCTTACAAGAAAAATCTCATATTCAATTCAGATATTCACTTTTACTCTTGTGTTGCATGACATAAAAATCTAGTTTGTTATTTCACAATGTGAATTCAACTTTTTCGCAAATGAACCTTGTGTTTCATAGAAGCAGATTAATTTTACTCTTCACAACAATTGAAAATTAATCTTGCATGTATGGTTTGTGTTATTTTTGTTTATCTGTTGCAGGTTCTTTCCTGTTTCTTGATATTTCCTCTGTTTTGGTTTTGTTCCTGTCATTTTTTTGGGGGGTGGGGGGGCTTTTAGCTTTTGTTTTTTGTTCTTTTTTTTTTTAATAAATAACATTCTCATATTATTTATTCAGTTCTACTCCAGTAAGGTTTAGTTGTGAACATAAATTTGCAATTAGAATCCAATATGAATATTTTACACTAGAAAGAACTGGAATGTAGACAGAGAGAGGTGGGGGTGAGAGGCAAAGAGAGAAAAAGAGAGAGAGTAAGAGAGCAAGTGAACATGCATGTGTGTGTGTGTGAGAGCGTGTGTGTGTGAGTGTGTGTGTGTGTGTGTGTGCGTGTGTGCGTGCGTGCATGAGTGAAAAGGCATGGAAGTGGGGAGTGATGAGAAATTAAGAAGGAAAGAGAAGCAGAAGTGATAGAGAAATACAAGTTAGGTGGTGAGAGAAAGAGAGAGAGAGATGGGAGTGGTGAGAATAATGCAATGGAGCAATTAATAGGAGAGAAAGAAGGAAGCAGGGAAAGATGAAATGAAAGCAAAATGATAAGAGAAAAAGGTGAAAGAAGAAGAAGACAAATAAAGAAAAGTGCAAGAAATTAACTGACAGAATGAAAGAACGAAAAAGAAGAAATGATTAATGCTTAAAATTAATAAAGAAAAAGAAAAAGAAAAAGAGAAACTATGACAGAGGGAGAGCAAGAGAGGGAGAGCAAGAGTGGGAGACTGAGAGAGGAAGAGTGAGAGAGGGAGAGCGAGAGAGGGAGAGCGAGAGAGGGAGAGCAAGAGAAGGAGAGCAAAAGTGGGAGAGCGAGAGAGGGAGAGCGAGAGAGGGAGACCGAGAGAGGGAGAGCAAGAGAGGGAGAGAGAGATATGAGAGAGATATCAGAAAAGGAAAACTTGTGAAGAATGAAATGAGATTGAAAGTGAGGCAGTGGCGAAATGAGATGTAGATTGATGAGGATGGAAAAGACCTGGGATAGTTTTGGAAGAAAGAAAGTGAACAGCTTATAATGAGAAAGATATAGAAAAATGGGAAAATAGATTAAAGGATTTGTTGCAATTTAACCCCTGGTTAATTCTTATGGTGCACTCCAATGATCAAAAGTTCTAGCCTTGAGCTTTCCATTATTGTGTATGTATATTACGAAGTAATCATCTTATGTATTCTTCTGTATTTTAAGATGATGAGGTGAATGAGTTTAGGGATATTTGGCTGTTATTTCTAGCAGGTTCAGTGACCATGTAGAGGTTCTCACTTTGACTTGATGTGATAAAAGTTGAAAGATAGAGTGGCAGAGAAGAGAGAGAGACAAAGAGAGAGCAGGGAAGAGAATGAGTAAGAGTGAGAGAGAGAGAGAGAGAAAGGGAGCGAGTGAGAAGGAGAGAAAGGGAGAGAAAGAGACACAGAAAAAGGAGTTGAATGATCGAGTGCCAATAAATTAAAGGGGAAAAAATAAGGTAGAAATTAAGACAGATCAAAGACAGAAGAATTTGGATAAAGACAAAGGAAAAGATGAGAGGTGAGGAGGTAGTTTTGAGTAGTTGATTGAAAGGGTGATGAGAGAATGAGATGAGGTGGTGGGTCAGATATTGGGAAATAAACGTCTAAAGATCCAAAAGCGGAAGAGACTTAAAGAGGGAGACTGAGAGCGAAGAAGGGGATTCAGAACATGCGAGAAGAATAGAGAAGCAATTTAAAAAAACAGAGAGCAGAAAGGGAATATGAGAATATAATAGAGAATAAATGGAGAGAGAGAGTGTCTAGATGCCTTAAGATATATATATATATATATATGTATATATACATACATACATATATATATATATATATATATATATATATATATATATATATATATATATATATATATATATATATATATATATATATATACATACATACATACATACATATATATATATATATATATATATACATATATATATGCACACATGCATATATGTATGTGTGTGTGTATATACATGTGTGTGTGTGTGTGTGTGCATGTGTATATATATATATATATATATTTATATATATATATATATATATATATATATATATATATATATATATATATATACATATATGTATATATGTATATGCATAGATATATATATATATATATATATATATATATGTATGTATATGTCTGTGTGAATGTGTATATGTGTGTATATGAGTGTGTGCACGTGTTTGTGTGTATGTATCTGGATATATATGTATATGCATAGATATATATATATATGTGTATGTATATATATATATATATATATATATATATATATATATATATATATATATATATATATATATATATATATATATATGCGTGTGTGAGTGTGTATATGTATGTATATGTATATGTGTGTGTGTGTGTGTGTGCGTGTATGTATGTATGTTTTTATGTATACACACACAAACATGCACACACGTACGGAGATATATATTCTTGAAAGTGTGCTTGTATGTATTTATGTAAGCATGTCCAATACTGTTTCTGTGTGTATGCATACGTGTTTGTATTTTATTGAGAGAGGATAAAAGGAAAAGACTGGAAAATATGCAAATTGGATGGTAAGAGTATTAGAGAAAAAAATAGAGAGGTAGAGAGACAAAGAGAACTGGAAATTTATGAGAAGAAAGAGACAGTTGGAGGATAAGAGGGAAAGAGTTGAAATAGATGAAATAAATCAACAAGAGAAAAAGGGGATAGAATATGATGGAGAGAGAGATAGAACATGAAAGAGAGAGAGAGAGGGAGAAAGATTGAACATTAAAGAGAGAGAAAGAGAGAGAGAAAGAGAGGGAGATAAGGATAGAATGCAAAAGTGAGAGAGAAAGAGAGAGAGCAAGAAAAAATGATTGGAAAAGAGGAAGAAAATAAGGAATATATTTATAGAGAGGTGATTATAGATTTATAGAGAAATGACAGAGCAACAGAAAGGTGGTAGAATGAGAGAGAGGGGGGAAGAGAGATAGGCAGAGAGAGAGGAAGAAAGTTAGGGAGAGAAGGAGGTAAGGGAAAAAGTGAAAGAAAATAAGGAGAATATGTAAACTATAGAAAGGAGGAGGTGATGAATAAATAAAAAGAAACTGAGAGATAAAAAATTAGCAGAAAGAGAGGGGAGAGAAAAAGAGCGAGGGAGAGAAAGAGAGAGAGAGAGTGACTGAGAAAGGAAGAAGAAAGGGAGGTGGAGAGAGAGAGAGAGAGAGAGGGGGGAGAGGTAGTAGTTAAAGAGGAAAGTGGGCAAAAACAATGCATGAGGACATGAGGAGAGGGTGGAAGAAGAATTAAAGATTTAGAGAGGAAAAAATATTGATGATAAAAAAAAAAAAAACCGAAATTGATAAGAAGAGAGAAAAAAGAGAAAGGGTGAAAGGGTGATAATTTCAACATATCAACTATTTCCCTAATAGGGTCAAAGTACCATGTGACATAAAGGAAATCCATTGTCATTAGATTCTGTTCAGATTATTAAGTTTTGATCCAAATGAAATTAAATGTTAAACATTTCAAATATTAAAATAAAAGATGAAATTTAACTCCTCTGCAGATCCTAAAATGTATTAAAATGCAACAGGAACACTTTATTATCTGCAGTTTTTTCTGACATTTCATAAAAAAAAAGTAATCAAAAAAATAAATAAATAATCAAATAGTTATTGATTAAAAATAATTTCTAAAAAAATGATGAAGAGAAAATATTGTATGAAATACATACACGCACATAGAAATAGAGAGAGAGAGAGAGAGAGAGAGAGAGAGAGAGAGAGAGAGAGAGAGGGAGAGAGAGAGAGAGAGAGAGAGGTAGATAGATAGATAGATAGATAGATAGATAGATAGATAGGTGGATTGATAGATAGATAGATGGATAGATAGATAGATAGATAGATAGATAGATAGATAGATAGATAGATTGATAGATAGAGAGAGAGAGAGAGACAGAGAGAGAGAGAGAGAGAGACAGACAGACAGACAGACAGACAGACAGACAGACAGACAGGCAGGCAGGCAGGCAAACAGACAGACAGACAGGCAGGCAGACAGACAGACAGATAGTAAGTCAGATTTGCTGTCTGAAGGCTCACAAGGACATCATGAGTAACTCTGAGTTCTGACAAAGAGAATTATCAGCTCCCATTGAAGAAATAAACTCCACTACAAGTATTGAGTACTCATCCTACTGATTGTACCAATATATATATATACATACATGCTTATATATATAGATATACTTATACACACACACATACACACACACACACACACACACACACACACACATTTATAAATATATATACATACATATATATATACACACACATGTACATACACACATATATATAACTCCAGGAATCCAGCTACATGCCCACTAGACCAGGCATGCCTGGTCTAGTTCAGTTGTGTATGAAGCCAAGGTCATATCCATTCCACCAAATAAGGGAATGAAAGGAATAAAATATATTGGACTGTGCAGAGATGATTTCAAAATATGTTATGCCAACTATCAATTTTCTTTCATACATGTAGACTAAAAGAACAGCACAAAAGTTGCAAGCCTTATCTGGAAGCTGAAAAACACACTATTAAGTAGAGCATTATGGGAATACCAAGGCCAAATGTCAACAGATCTGAGTAATTGAAAGAGCATGCATGCTCATTTGATCAAAAACCATCAATGACCTTCTAAATTTGTGGTCAGAATTATTTACAAGTTGTATGCATCTCAACAAATTTCAGTTATCAAACTGGAGGACACCCTCTCTCTCAGCACCACCACAGACTTAGATACACAGTTAGACATACATTAGACTTTCTCCCATTCAACTACCACTGCTAGTTATAGATTTTGACATTCTCTAGATACCACACTGAAGGCTTACAGACACAATATTGAAATTTGTTTTACCATTTTGACCCAACATCAACAATTTTCTTCCTCTGTATGTAGGACACTTTTCTAGCATATTCTGATTAACAGAACATAATATAACTTCTAAGAATAGAAATATTTCCTTTAGATTGTTTCTTCCCATTTTTCTCCTTCATTATCACTGGGTATTCATGCTACATGAACCTGAATGATTGTGGAAATCATACACAGTATACGTTATAAGACTGTGTTTCAATATTGCACTTTATGAGTATGAAACTTGAAATAGCTTAGTCATAATTCCTGTAATCATAAAAAGAGATAATATATATATATGAAAGTGTGTGCATGTGTGTATATTATTGTGGTGGCATGCATTTTACCTTCAAGCCTAATGATTCACTTAATCAAGTCTCTTAAATTTCATGTCACTATCACCATTTTCAACAAGATGACTTGTAGAAATAGGAATCTCAGAGTAACAACAGAGCAATGCCCCAATATATATATATATATATATATATATATATATATATATATATAATGGACTCTCCCATCAGTTTTGACATATGAAGATCCGACAGTCTACACTTTTTTGTCAGTCATAATGCTGAAGTTGAATGTGACATTTGAGTCCTGCCAACGGTTTGCAAAGTAGGCCCAATGTTGCAAGTATGAGGGCTGCAGATCAGTGCAGGCAGTACATTTGCAACCTACGGTTTGCAAAGCCCACAGATATTACAGGTATGAGAATTATAGATCAGTGCTGGTGATATATGTGCAGCTGCTTGTCTTGTCTGCCTTGAATCCCTAAGTCTGTTTAATGCTAGTTGAAACAATGTCTCTTACACCATTTTGACAGGATGATCTTCATTTTGTTCACTCCAAGGTTGTTTACTCAAAGTTGTTGTAACCTATATTGACTGGTGAGGGGTTATTTCTCAGCTTGTTCTTATATGGTCAACCAACATTCCTGTGCCCACTATCAAGCTGGGTGTACATGAGGACTTTGGGTAATCTTTCGTCACTCATACTAATGACACAGCCACCCCAGCACAATTGCAATTGCATAAGTGAGCTCTGGCTTCCACCAATCTTACACTTGCTAAACAGACTGACATTAGACACTCTGTCTTTTAGTGAATAACAGCAGATTGTCCTGAGACAGCCTTTGTGTGTGTGTGTGTGTGTGTGTGTACATGCAAGCTTATGCAGTAGATGTATAACTTCCTAGGTGCAATCCCATGGTCAGTCATGACCGAAAGGGGGGTTCTCAGTACACACACACACACACACACACACACATATAGAGAGAGAGAGGGAGAGAGAGATGGATATATTCTCATCGTTATCATCATCATAATCCTCATCATCATCATTTAACATCTTCTTTCCTTAACTCAGAATGGTTTGACTGGAATTACCAAGTTCCAGTCTGATTTTGCATGGTTTCTATGGCTGAACACCCTTCCTAATGACAACCATTCCAAGAGTCTAATGGGTACTTTTTATATGCCAGCAGAATGAGTGCTTTTATGTGCCACCAGCACAGGTGCTGGTTACGTGACACTGGCTTTGGTCTCAACTAAGATTTCGCTTGGCTTCACGAATCTTTTCAAACAGTATATCACCAATGGTCTCGGTCACTTGTCATCACATCCTTGAGGCTCAACATTCCATGATCATCCTTCACTGCTTCATCCCATGTCTTCCTGGGTCTTCCTCTTCCACAGGTTCCCTCCACAGTTAAAGATTGGCACTTCTTTACACAGCTGCCCTCATCCATATACATCACATGACCATAACAACTCAATTGTCTCTCTTGCACATCACATTTGATGATTCTTATGCCCAGTTTTTCTTTCAAGACGCTTACATTTTGTCGTACCTGCACACTGACAGTGCACATCCAGCAAAGCATACTAGCTATATATATATGTGTATATATATATATATATATATATATATATATATACACACACATATGTATACACACACACACACACACACACACACACACACACACACATATATATATATATATATATATATATATATATATATATATATATATATATATATATATATATATATATATATATATATATATATATATATTTGTATATTTAGATCTCTACCAAATATTATATATATATAATATCATAAGGAGAAAATGTAGAGTTTTAATAAAATTCAATTTATTAACATATTGTCAAAATTCTCTGTTACCTACAATCGTTTCCATACTCAACTCATTCAATTACAAATTAATAAAAATCAAACATTCAAAATTGCATCTTGAAATAGCAAGTTGGATATTCATTTGCACATGCACATGCAAATAAATTTAATACACACATGGACACAAATAAGTAGAAACAAAAGGCATAAATATATAACGTTTTTTTTTTAATATTAACATGCATACACACACATTGTTGAGTCTGTTGAGGATCAACTGATTGATTAGGATGCGATACCTTTTTGTGTCTAATTCTCACCCTGAGGAAATTTTAAATTTACTATTTCAAGATGCAATTCTTAATTTTTAATTTATTAAATTGTAATTGAATGAGTTGAGTATGAAAGTGATTGTAGGTAACAGAATTTTGACAATATGTTAATAGATTGAATTTTATTAGTTAAAACACTCTATTTTCTCCTTATAATATATTATATTAAAATATACCCATATATATCGAAGTGTAATATTCATTAAGCTCCATGATATACTTAATTGGTGCCTATTTTAAACCATAAACACCAATACTTTCAAGTTATACTGGACTCTTAAATTTTTCCTCAATATATAAGATTAAACCAGTGGAGCTTAGATGTTGACACTCCTTTAAGAGCTATCTGTATCCTCAAAATAGCTAATATATATATATATATATATATGTATATATGTATATATGTATGTATATATGTATGTATACACACACACACACATGTGTATGTACATATGTCTGTATGTATCAGGGAATGCAACATTGCAAACTATAACTTAAAGATTCTTATCTATTTCTGGTTAAGTGGGTAAAAAGGGAACTTGAAAATTTGTATGTGAAGAATCATGACGTAAAAACATTTGAATAATATAGTGGATACTGTTCAGTTGATATGATTTAACATGAAAATGTTACTGGGTAAAAAAACAGAATCAAGGTTAGAAAATATTGAAGGTGACATTTACTGTGGAGACAATAAAAGTAAATTATACAAAGTAATGTAGATGACATAAGAACAAAATATGCATACTTGGGAAAAAGATAGTTGTGCATATGTTAAAATGTAAAAAAAAATGTATGTTAACAATCGACTGTGTGTAGAAAAACAAATAATAATGTTGTATGAGAAATAGCTCATGACAGATCGATGTCTTTGGGGAATCTTTAAAAGTGGAAATACAAAGTATAAAAATTGTTTTACTATTCTAATTTTTGTGCTAAATTCATAATTGCAAAGTATTTTAAAGCACTTCAGCAGAAAAGTAGTATCT
Organism: Octopus bimaculoides; assembly: GCF_046866305.1. Classification (NCBI taxonomy): domain Eukaryota; kingdom Metazoa; phylum Mollusca; class Cephalopoda; order Octopoda; family Octopodidae; genus Octopus; species Octopus bimaculoides. Next base: position 57,471,761 of record NC_142930.1, on the reverse strand, counting down.
CAGAGCATTTATGCAATCTACAACTATCTTGAAACAATATAATTTCTGGCTTGAGCAAAGCTTACAGCATGTATTCAAAAGAAAACTACAAGTTACATATAAAAGTTTGACGATGGATTGACCATAGATCAAGTTTCTTTAAACTCCCAAATGTGTTTGGAGTGGCTGATGACAATTTTTTTCAGAATTTTATATACATGAATATGTGTATTATGTGTGTGTGTACATGTGTATGTAGATGTGTGTATGTAGATGTGTGCATGTATGTGTGTCTACATACAGCTATACACAAATATATATTACATATACATGCATAAATATATAGACATATATAGGTTTGAAATTTTGGCACAAGGTCAGATAAATAGATATATATCAAAAAATTGTATAGATGATTACTTACATTTAAAATTACAATACCTCCTCTCTAAGGGACTCATCTCCCAATACTCATCACTCATCCCCATCTCTCACCTTTCATTCATCACCTTTCATTCATCACCTTTCATTCATCACTCTTTCATTTGTCACTCTCCCATCACTCTCCATTACATTCATTCCCCATAACTTAATCTTCCATCACCCATCTCCCAAATTATTCAGCCTCTCTCGCTATGTTATATTCGTTGTATTATTCTGTTGGTATAATGGATAAATGCAGTATTTAATACACCATACCATCACAATATTTTTATAATACCAGTCAGCACTTTGCATTAGGAGACATAGACTGATGTTTGTTCATGTCATATGGCTTGGTTTCTTGGCCAGACACCTTTTCTATCAACAAACACTTCACAAATGTATTCAATGCATTTTCTAATGAAATCTACACAAAAAAGTTCAAAAAGTCCTCTAGTGAACTAGCACAAGAATGTTCTTACAATTCTATGCTTTTTTTGCTTATTAGGCAACCGCGTTAGAAGGTGAACACTAGGTTGTGTGCCTCGTTCACAGTAAATGTAAATGTAGGAAGTACACAGTAGCCTTAAGCATGTAGACTAATGTTGAAAAGGAAGAGCAATGATGATGACAGA
>NC_142930.1:57453224-57468224 GCF_046866305.1 Octopus bimaculoides | reverse complement strand
ATCTTAATTGATTGGAAGTGTTATGTACATTGTTTTGTCTTGGTATAAAAAGATGGGCTACACCAAATATTCTGCTCAATACCACAGATTTGCTTGTCAGTTGTTTGACCTTAACCAGTTGAGCATGTCCCTTGGTGGCTGACGATATGTGCATCTCTGATCATAAGCAGAAGTAGTGGGGGAGCATCATAGCCATGTGTTGAGAGGAATTCTTTGGGGTTTGAATAATTCACCTCTGGAAATATGGGTGTTTTGCTCAACATCCTTAAACAAACCTTATTCAGGGACCTTTTGAGTGGGATGGGCTACCCGACCTGAAGAAAATTCTAACTGAGCCCCACCGTCAAGGTCATGCACTGTTTATCTTGGTATGAGATCACCATGTCGCATACATATGGTTGTGATGCATGTGCCTGGTGTACCCATATCAGATGGGTAGTCATGATGGGTATATTGAGCTTCGTATATTTTACCCCAGTGTCACTTTGATGGCATGCACTGCTCTCTCACTCAATACTAATAATAATAATAATAATAGTAATAATAATAATAATAAGGTGGCTAGCAAGTTTACACCTTTACAGGTAAAAATAAAAGACTAAATTTAGATTCAATAGGGTTTATAAATACCACTTGCTATAAATAGAGCCATCTCTCCAAAACCACAAATTACTCACTGTTAAGATACACACACCCAATGCAATGAATGTAACAGAAACAGGCTTGATTCTGAGATACATACATTCCTTACTTCTGTATTCCATGCAGGGTAAGCCTGTTTCTGTTATGTTCATTGCACTGGAGGTGTGTATCTTAATAGTGAGTAATTTGTGGTTTTGGAGTGATGGCTCTGTTTAAAGCAAGTGATATTTATATTATCCTATTGAACCTGAATTTAGTTTTTATATATATATATAATATTATATATGTATAATATGAGTGTGTGTGTTTATATATATATATATATATATATATATATATCATCATCATCATCATCATTCATATATGCATATATATATGTATATATGTATATGTATATATGCACATATACACACATACACACACACAGACATACATTATGTGTATGCGTTTATGTATCTTACCTTATTGCATTAAGGAGAGTAAATCTCTAAGAAGCACATTTTTAAATGGCAATTTGTGCTCTTCCTTTCCTTTTTTTTTTCTTTTTTTTTCACATTTTCACCAAATTCATTTTCGCTTTCGTGATATCAGAATGAGAATGTTAATATCTTTAGAGATGTACTTAATTCCAGTACTATTGTCATCTACTTTCCTATAAACACATTTAACAGGAAGCAAATTATGCATTAGTATTATCAAGAGCATCAGTCTGTAAAGACAACATTGTCACTAATGTAGTACATGCAAAGTGATGTGATGTGGTTAATTAAATATAAGGGTTTGGGGAAGCACCTCGTTGACCGGGGAACTTAGGTGATCCCATACTATATGTGTCTATATGCGCATACTTATATGCAAATACTTACACAGATATTTACTTATGCATATACGCACACACAGATACACCTCCTCGCACACACAATCATCTGTACATATGATTACTTGTGAAATGTGAATTAAAGCACTCCCCCTTTTGCCATACATATTTTATGTGTATAAATAATACTAAAGCAGCAACATAACCCTTGCATACCATATAAGGTAAAGAATCAGACAAAAGAAATTTTGCCTGGTTATGATGAGACATTATCATGAATTAATGATAATCTAATCAGCATATCTTTTATCTTTTATCTTTTGTTTGTTGAAGTCATTAAACTGTGGCCATGCTGGGGCACTGCCTTGAATAATGTTGATTAATCTGAAATTTAAAGTTAGATATGCTTTCTGATATGAAGGCTGTACAAGTAATGAGTAAATCTTATACTGTTATCATAAGGTATAACTTAATTAACATTTCATGATTAATCATTGTCAAATTATTTCGAAATTCATGGTTAATTGGCTTCCCTGGTGGGACCACATTGAGGAGGTTAACAAGAGCAAGGGGAGGAGATATGCTGAGGTAATGGAATTATGTCAAAGCAATGAAAGTCAAAGTGTAATCATATTAAGGTAGAATGCAAAGGGTTTCTGGACCAGTCTTACAGAAGTGTTTATTGAGCTAAAACACCTCAAGCTCCACGAGGCTCTGTACTCTTTCATATGCTGTACTCTTTTCGTATGCAAGCCGGCAGGGCTCGCTCTGAGCACTCTAATTTTTTCACAGTGAACGTACTGGCTGCCTTGGACACTCTTAAGAAGAAGAGAGAAAAAGAGAGAAAAATTGAGGTTTGTGGAGCGGCAAAGCGTGCAGCACCGTCGGCCTAGCACACTGTATGCGGGTGGATGCAGGCTGGGTGAAAACTGCATGGTCGGCAGCAGCAGAGAGACGACAGGAGGCAGTGGCAGGAACGAGTGCTTGCTTGGTAATACAGGGGCCAGTAGGCAGTTGACCATCAGGTTTGCTGTGGAGGCAGCAGAGGCTGCTTCAAGGTGGCTGTGGATCAGATGGTGTGAGCCCTAGAAGGGAAGTACTACCATGGGTAGTGCTAACTGGACACTAGCTGGAGTTTGATCAACCCTGACTGGATCACCTGGGTAAGGGTGTTAAATGATGAAAGAGTCAAAGCACCTAAGGATCACAAGAAATATCACTGATGATATTTTCAGGTGCATCATGAGATGATGTCTGGAAAAACCTAAATATAAGTACAAATTCACAGCTTCACATATTTTTGGAATGGAACCAGGGCCTATAATGGCTCTGGGCAAAGCAATGCATTGTGGCCCTTACATTTATTTGTTAATAACAAACCATAACATTCAATGATTAGCAATAGGCCTCCAGACCCATGGGGACCTCCAAGGCAGCCTTGTGTGTCCATGCCTTATGAGAGCATTGGGGAAAAGAAAAAGATTAGATGAGCATCAATACCTGAATGTTTCAACTTCATAATTGTGTGTGTGTGTGTGTGTGTGTGTGTGTGTGATGAGAACCCAACAAGTTTTTTAAATTTATTAAAACTTTTTGATAATGAGTCTTTCGTGGTAAGCTTTAACCTAGAATGTAATGGGACATAAGTATGCATCCACCATGTGTCATTTTATGCTATACTTACTTTTTTTTCTTTATCTGTTATATTACTTTCCTATCTAATTGCTCAAAATAATACAAATAATTGTGTGAAGAAGTAACACCATAACAATGCAACAAATTTCTATTGAAAATCCTCTAAGTAGGATTAATCCTGTAATGATTCTGTTACAGTACTGTTGTGGCGAGAGTCACTGACAACCCTGTGGAATTGGAAGAATGGACTCTTATAGAGAGTAGTGTATTGGTTGAGAATGGGAGAAGTTGTAGGAATCGTTAAGTGTTCATGGAAGTCGTAGTAAGACGTTGTGTTCGTTGAGAGTTTATATTTACTGGAGTATCATGTTTAGTGGAGTTATTTGAAGTACATCGTGTGAAGACAGTTGTGTCTATCCCTGCTTCATGAAAACTGTATATCCAACATGTAGAAGGATATAAAAAGTACAGAAATAACTGAGGGGATAAGGGTTGTATGATTCTGGTGATATCATGCCTTTCTGAACTGGCTGACATGTGCAGTCCCATGTAGTACTGTATCATGTAGGAAGTTAAGAGTTAATGTAATCCTTTTGTTTCTTTCTCCCCTTCATCATCGTAATCATTAAACATCCTCGTTTCCATGCTGGAAAATTAATCTCCCTCTCTTGCTCAACAGTTACTCTCTCTCCTTCTCTCTCTCTCTCTCTCTCTCTCTCTATATATATATATATATATATATATATATACATATATATATTCTCTCTCTCGCTCTCACACACACTTTCTCTGTTACTCACTATATCACTTTCCTCCTCTCTCTTTTTCGTTCTTACACTAATTGCTCATTTATTATTGTGTAACCTTGATCTGTTAGATTTATGACAAACAACATTTAAGCTACAGCCATCTCAATTTATTTAGCTCTACATTATTCAATGTGTTATTTAAGGATTTTATTTAAAGGGAGATTAGAAAGACAGATTATAAAGTCAGGTGACTATGTAAAAGTTTGCTTTATTTACTCTTAATTGTTGATATCACTCATGGTGTTGTTGTTGTTGTTAAGTCCCAAGTCAGCTCTGAAGACGCAGATCTTTGATTGTTTTTATGTATTGACACAGTATATTTAGGAAAACATCAAGCAATGTTTCATTTTTCTTTCTTTTTCGTTTTTTATTTATTTTCCTCTTTTTTTTTTTTTTTTGATAGCTGGTGGGATCCTAAGGAGATTTTGACTGCTTTTTGAAGCTGGTTAAGTAACAATATCGAGGCTGTGATTCTCTTTCATTCTATGGTTCATAATCTCTCGTTGTCTCTGCCTCATGCCACCAATCATTTCATCACTTCTTCTCTCTCTCTCTCTCTCTCTCTCTCTCTCTCTCTCTCTCTCTCTCTCTCCTCTCTCTCTCTCTCTCTCTCTCTCTCTCTCTCTCTCTCTCTCTCTCTCTCTCTCTCTCCTCTCTCTCCTCTCTCTCTCTCTCTCTCTCTCTCTCTCTCTCTCTCTCTCTCTCTCATTTGCTTCTTCTCTCTTGATTGTAATAGTTTTTGATATTTGGCACTTTTATTCACACATTATTTCGGTCTCTTGTACAACTTCTCTTTGAAAGATTTTTATCTATTTTTTCTTTATTATTATTATTATTATTATTATTACTTTGCAGGCTCTTGCAGATACATGAATAGCAGATTTGTGTAATGTATAATAGATATGTATGCTATAATTTTTTTTTTATTGTATTCAAAGACTTAGATTATTACCCATAGCCCAAAGCAGATCTTTTACATCAGAAGTTGTGAAGGAAACAAGTGAAATTGCTATGGCACATGGAGTGATTGAAAAGTTGCACAGAAGTTTAACAAAAAGTGCATTGCAAAGTATAGAACACTTTATATCGCATAGTATAGTGTTTATATTTGCTGACCTCACCACATACATACGTATATATACATGCATTCAAATATGCATATATATATACATATAAATTGGTATGTACATATATATATATATATATATATTATATATACATATCCACACATAGATATATATAAATACATGTGTGTGTGTGTGTGTACATATATATATATATAAATATACATATATATACATACATAGATATATAAATATATATATATATATATATACACATACATATATATACATATATATAAATATATATATACATACATTTCTACATATATATATGTATGCGTATGTATATATATGTATGTGTATATATGCATATATATGTGTGTGTGTGTGTGTGTATGTGTGTGTGTGTGTGTGTGTGTGTATATATATATATATAGAGAGAGAGAGAGAGAGAGTTTAACATAAATAGAGACACAAATAGATAGATAGATAGATAGATAACTTTCTTTTATTAGCCACACAGGGCTGCACACAGAGGGGACAAATACAACTGTAGAGCTTTTCTTTAAAAAAAAAAATTTTTTTAATCCAATCAAAAGGGATCGGTAGGGGCAAAAAAAAAAAAAAGAAAAAGGGGGGGTATCGTATATCACAGAAAATGTCAATTGTGTAAAATGGGGTAACATTAGGTTTATCCATGGAGAGAAAAGCCTACGGAAAAGACCATGGTAACCTCAGCAGAGAATAGACACATGAGAGCAAAGTGCTCTCTCTCTCTCTCTTTTTTTTTTTCATTTTCTTTTTCTCGATTTATAGGATCATGCTCAAAGAGGTATCGTCACTCACACGCACCATCTTTGCTACATTCACCCACCTTTTAATGAAATTTTCACGAGACAAAAACTGTCTCTCTATTCTCACCTTCTTTTTCAAGTGATACTTGAAAAAATTGATGAGCGATTGGCCAGAGAGGTAAGTTTTCGTCTCTAATCCTTTCGTTCGGGTCCACCACACACATTCTTTCACCATGGCCACCAGTATGATGAACACTGCCTTGCCTTCCCTGTTGAGGGACGGTGGTGGAGCAATTTGCACAATAGACTCGGCTGACAGGCGGACTCGTCCCACATGTGACAGCAGCTGTTCGGCATAAGCCCGCAGGTCGGAAATCTTTGGACACTGCACGAGTGCGTGCAGAATGGTTTCGTCGCTCTGACCGCATCTCGGGCAGGTCGGTCCGGTGTGTCTCGAACCCTGCCTGTAAAGCTTATCCCGAACAGGTAATGCTTCTCGATAGCACTGCCAGGCCAGGGATCTCTGGTGGTTGTCCATAGGTCCCGGCCCGAAAGTTGTTCTGAACAGGTGGGTCAGGTGTTCCTCGTTGACGCCCAGATTCTGCCCGATATCGTTGTCGCACCTCCCCTCCACTAATCCTCTATAGAACGCTTTTGTGGAATCAAAGTTGCACAAGATTGGTCCCGGACGGCAGAGTTGCTTGAGAACAACGCGACAATCGCGGTGCCATTCGCCAAGCCTAGGTCTATATAGATAGATATCTTTTTATTATAGTCACACAGGGCTAAATACAGAAAATGGACAAATTACAAAGTAGAGCTTTTCTGGGGGGGGGGGGGATTAATTTCGATCAAAAGGGATCGCGGGAAGAAAAAAAAAAAAGAAAAACGTGGGTGGGGCGATCAATAGGGATCGTGTATCACAGTCGATGTAAAAAACGGGGAACAGATTAGGTTTATCCGTGGATAGAAAAGCCTACAGAAAAGAAAGACCACGGTCACCTCAGGCTTTTTTTTTTTAAAGGTACATGAAAGTAAGTACCTTCTCTCTTTTTGTCTCTTTTTGTTACAAGTCTATGCTTAAAATGGTGTCGTCTTTCATTCTTACCATTCTTGCCACATTTACCCATTTTTTATTGAAACTTTCATTCGACAACACTTTCCTCTCTATCCTCATCCTCCTTTTCAAGTGGTACTTGAAAAAGTTGACGAGGGACTGACCAGAGAGGAAAGTGTTTGTTTGTAGACCTTTCAAACGCGTCCACCACACGCATTCTTTTGCCATAGCTATCAGTGTTACAAAAACCGTTTTTCCTTCCCGTTTAAAGGAAGGTGGCGGAACAATATTCACGATACACTCGGCTGATAAGTGGGCTCGTCCCACACGCGACAACAGCCGTTCGACGAAGGTCCACAGCTCTGAAATATCTGGACACTGCACGAGTGCGTGCAGAACGGTTTCGTCGCTCTGACCGCATTTCGGGCAGGTCGGTCCGGTGGTTTTCGAACCGTGTCTGTAGATCTTCTCTCGAACTGGTAGTGCGTCTCGATAGCATTGCCAAGCCAGAGATCTCTGGAAATTATCCATAGGCCCCGGCCCGAACGTCGTCTTGAAAAGGCGGGTTAGGAATTTCTCGTCGACACCCAGGTTTGCCCCGAGAGTGTCGTCAGACCTCCCCTCCACTAGTCCTCTATAGAACGCATTGGTTGTTTGGAAGTTGCACAAGTTTGATCCCGGACGGCAGAGCTGTTGTAGAGCTTGGCGACACTCGCGGTGCCAATCGGCCAGTTTCGGTCTCTTCCTGATCCATGTTTGCAGTTCGGTGAGTGAGACGAGCTGCGGGAAGGCGTGCCTCACAAACGGCGCCCACACCTGTTCACCGTCGTCAATGAAGTTCCAGAGATGCCGCAGTCTCAGCGCATGTCTGCGCATCATTAACCACGGCATCCCCAGTCCTCCACGTAACGGTTGTTGACAGCAAATGGATCGCCTCACCATCGGAACGCCACCCTTCCACAGAAAGCGGAAAAGTATGCGTTCTAGTTTCGTGATGGTGGCATCGGGACAAGGCACGACGGTCAGGCGGTAATCGATGACTGATGCGATATACACATTAGCCACCTCCGCCCGGCCTTTTAGAGATAACTTTCTTTCAGCCCATGTTTGGCTGAGTTTAATCACTCTACTGGTGATCTCGTCCCAGTTCTTATCCATTTGGAGGTCCGGACTGAACCAGACCCCGAGCAGTTTAACCGGTCCGTCCGTCCAGCGTCCCACTACGGAGTCACTGTTGGACGGTATGGGCTTGCTTCTCCAGGTGCCGAGTAACAAACCCACTGACTTTTCCGGGTTAATTTTTGCTCCTGTCACCATTTCGTATTCTTTAAGTGTCTCGCCTAGCATCTCGACGTGCTTTTCGCTCGACACTATGACGGTGACATCGTCCGCATATGCAGACACGCTCGTCCCGAAACCCAGCTCTCGTGGGATACCCCTCAGTGTCGCCAGCTTCCGCAGTAGTGGTTCGAGCGTCAATACATACAGAAGCGCCGACAGGGGACATCCCTGACGGACCGAACGCGTGATGTCGAACGGTTTTGACAGGTGACCGTTTACCCGAATTACCGACCGGATGCCGCTATACAAGGCAGCGATCCAACCGCGGAAGACTGGACCAAAGCCAGCTGCCCTGAAGACGGCCGCCAGGTATCGATAGTCGACCCTATTGAAGGCTTTAGATTGATCTAAATTGATCAGCGCCCCACCCATGCCAGGATCCTTAACTACCCTGTCCATGATGTAGCGCATGAGGTGGAGGTTGTCATGGATACTTCTGCCCGGCACGGCGCATGTTTGCGCCCTGTCGACCAGTTTATCGATGACAAGCGCCAACCTCTCGGCTATTACTTAGGCCAAAATTTTCAAATCTGCGTTGAGCAGAGTGATGGGCCTGAAATTATCTATAAAATTCTCCTTGTTTGGGTCTTTCTTCAGCAATGTCACTGCACCTCGGCTCACGAAACCGGGAATTCTCCCGTTTTGTTGCCAGTTGCAGTAGACTGATGTCAAGAGGTCGCCAAACAAGTCTGGCATTTGACAATACAGCTCATAGGGTAGACCATCCAATCCAGGCGACTTATCCCTCGCACAGCCCGCCATAGTATACCTTACTTCAGCAGCTGTGATGGGACCCTCACAACACTCTGCCTCTCCTGCCGAGAGCCGCGGCAGGCCGGTCAGGTAGTTAGTGAAGTCCATCCTGCGTTCCGAGCCACCGCTCACACAAAATAGTCGAGCAAAGTGCTGTTGAAAGGCCCCACACATCCTTTCGGGTTCGAGCAAACTACATCCCTGTTCATCGATTAGAGACCGATAGATAGATAGATAGATAGATAGATAGATAGATAGATAGATAGATAGATAGATAGATAGATAGATAGATAGATAGACAGATAGATATATAGATAGATAGATAAGATATGTAAGTATATCATTTACTATACATAGGATTTAGATATTTCATGCTTCTTGTAATATAGTAGACAAATGAGCTTGAATGATTGCTGGAAATACACAGTGCATTATACAAACTTTTCTGACTATTGTATTATCAGGGGCATGAAATTTATAGTATCTCATATTTAAATCCTGCTTTTATTAAATGATATTTATCTCTCACTGGATGGAATACTTTTTATGCTTATCCCACAAATAATAGTACAATACACTTGCATATATGCATGCACACACACACACACACACATATAAGTACGACGGGGTACTCAAAAGTTGCTAGCTTTTAGGGTATTCTGAAAGTCCTGATTGGAAGTCCATCATTCTGAGTTCTTTTACACAGAGCATTATAGGAAAACTGAAGGACTGCTGCAATGAGTGTGTGAATCTGAGAGGGAAATATGGTGAATAAAATCATAATTAACTGATCCTCCTCTATTTTCTTTTACCCCAATCCAGGAACTTTTCAGCATACCTTTGTATATGTATTGTTCATTCATCTTCTTTTTGTTCTACATCTCTCTTGCTACCCTTGTATGATTTGGATGAATATGTTATTTGAGACATTGTTTTACAGACAGATGCCTTGTCTAATACTAGCATTTACATGTTTCTCAAGTAAAGGATCTCTTATTCAGCATGGTTTTGAAGCCATGAAGTGACAAGATGACTTGTTGACAAGGGAATCCGATACCTGCACTGCATGCTTCACTTTGGTACAAGCAATCACAAATCTTGTTAGAACACACATACACACACATATTATATTACAAGACACCTGCCCAAAAAGTAAACTTCTCATCAATGCAGCCATATGTGCAACATTCACAGTCATATGACACACACAGGCAACTAAGAATCCATCAGTCAATATCTATTAAGGTCGATCTTACCATCCAGTGCAAAACTAATTGGTAAGATCAGCCATAATTAATGGATCTATTATACTGTACACTTTGAACTTTCATATATGTGTGTGTGTGTGTGTGTGTGTGTGTGTGTGTGTGTGTGTGTGTGTGTGCGTGTGTGTGTGTGTGTGTGTGTGTGTATATATAAGATAAAACTTACCTGGAAATGGATGTGTGGCGTTCAATCATATAATAATATGAATAATATACAAATACATATGTGTTCATATATATATTTGTATATACATGCATATATGGGCACAGGACACCACGGAATGTAAACAACATAAAATACAAAAACAACATGAACTACGAAATACGACAACATGGAAAATGAACCTCTTTTGCGAACAACGAAAGAAACAAACAGAAAACAAGACAAGCAGCACCCAACAACGACCCTTCATCAGCTGTTGGCTGTTTTTCTACTTCGTATTTCAAGCATTTCACAACAAGATACGTTTTCGACATAACAGTTGCTCCCACAAGGCAAATTAAATAAAATTTGGGATTTTGCAGAAGGTCAAAGTTGGTAACAAAAGCAAGACAGTTTCAACAGACAGGAAGGGCTGCTAAGCCTATACAAGTTGAGTTGGTGAATGAGGAGAAACAAGCTCTGACAGGAGACAGACAAGAATATGTCCAATCCATATGACTGATCAGAGAGAAAGAAGAAAATTCAAGTTAGGAGAAGAAAGATGGCCAACGGTCATGTATGAACCATGAGAGAGCAAAGGTGGATGAGTGAGGGAGAGAGAGGGACAGACAGAGAACAGCGAAGGGAAAGGGAAAAGAAGGATGAGAGGAAAACGAAAGAGAGAGAAGAGGAAATAAAGAGAATAGAGATAGGAAGAGAGGAAACGAAAGAAGGGAAGAAAAAGGACAGAGAGAGTGTTGCATCGATATTATTAAGATAAAACTTACTTGGAAATGGATGTGTGGCATTCAGTCATATAATAATAAAAATAATATATAAATATATACACATACATGTACCTCTGCAAAATCCCAAACTTGATTTCATATGCTTTGTGGGAGAAACTGTCATGTCAAAAACGTATCTTGTTGTGAAATGCTTGAAATACGAAGTAGAAAAACAGCCAACAACTGATGAAGGGTCATTTTTCGTGTTGCTTGTCTTGTTTTCTGTTTGTTTCTTTCGTTGTTCCCCAAAAAAGTTCATATTCCATGTTGTTGTATTTTGTATTTTACGTTGTTTTCGTATTTTATGTTTATTTTATGTTGTTTACATTCCGTGGTGTCCTGTGGCCATATATGCAGGTACAGTGGTGGGAAATAAATATTCGTACATGTCAAAAATTCTTTATTTAATTTCTAATGAACATAAATGGGATATACCAATACTATATTTGCATACACATGCATAAACTAAGAATATGCAAAAGAAACTAATAAATTATAGGAGACAGACAAGGAGACAGACAAGAATGCGACCAATCCCTGTGACTGATCATTGGTATGGTCATGTATTACGTATGGATGAGGACAGCTGTGTGAGGAAGTGCCACTCCCTAACTGTGGAAAGAACCTGTGGAAGAGGTAGACCCAGGAAGTCATGGGATGAGGTGGTGAAGCATGACCTTCAAACACTGGGCCTCAGAGAGGCAATGACAGGAGACTGAGACCTTTAGAGATATGCTGTGATTGAGAAGTACCGGCAACTAAAGTGAGAGTGCAGCCATGGCCGATGTCCGTGTTGCATTCTGGCCCATTTAAGAGTAACCGTGATGTGTCAGATGATATGATATGCTTGAGAAGACCTGTTGAGTCAAGTAAAACCAAAATCACAGCTGTGGCCAGTGCCCCCTGACTGGCTCCCAAGCTGGTGGTACATAAAAAGCACTATCCTAATGTGATCAATGCCAGGGCTGCCTGACTGGCTCTCATACCAGTGACACATAAAAAGCCCACTCGACTGGCTCCTGAGCTGGTGGCACATAAAAAGCACCCACTACACTCTCAGAGTGGTTGGCATTAGGAAGGGCGTCTAACTGTAGAAACATTGCCAGATCAGATTGGAGCCTGGCTTTCCAGACCGCAGTGAAACCGTCCAACCCATGCCAGCATGGAAAAACGGACGTTAAACTATGATGACGATGATGAGATATAGATATGTACATCCATACATATATACATACATATACAAACATACATGCACTCACACACAGTGACAGATATATACACATTTACACACACACACACACAAACACACACACACACACACACACACACACACACACACACACATATATATATATATATATATATATATATATACATATTCAAATCAAATATGAATTGGGGTGTTGTGAACAGATATATATATATATATATATATATATATATATATAAGCACAAGTATTTATGGAAGATATAAACCGAAAATGTATTTGTAATTGAATGCGTGTTAGTAAACCGGGTATATTAAAAACTACATAAAATGGCACTTTCCAAATAATGAAAACCTTCTTAAAATTGTTCTGTGGAATTTTATTATTGGTAAACGTCTCACCTTAAAACCAGGATATGTAAATATTTACATTTAGCTGGACGCTTAGTAAAGCATTAGCATGTGTTTGACATCAAATTACTGTAATGTAGGTTATCTCCCTTGTGTTTATGTAAAATGTCGTGGTTAATTCCCAAAGGAAAGAAAATGCCAAAATGGACCCCTTAGGAAGCAAGAAAGGAAAAAAATAATTGGCCGATTCTGGGCATTTTCGACCATGCGGAATCCATTGGTGTGACTCTCAGATTGTTATCTTGTAAGGTGTGGATTTCTATAGATGCAACACACACACACACACACTCACAAACTCAGCTTTACAATATGTACTGATATATATATATATATATATATATATATATATATATATATGAAGTCTGTCATATCGGCCATGACGAAGGGAAATAGCCCTGAAACTCGAGTGGCCTTTATATATTTATATTTATATTTATATATTTGATCCTTTATATTGAACACTCAATATTTCATCTACATTCAATACTTTATTTCATGGTGCCATCCATTTTTATTTTATTTTATTTTATTTTATTTTATATTATATATTGTATATTATATTATATATTGTATATTATATTATATATTGTATATTCCATATTCTATACCCCACATTGGTTCTGCAGGAATATAAATAAAACATAAAAAACAGTGTTGGAACTCTTTTAAACAAAATAATATATTCCTCTATACACAATCATACAAAAAAAACACCTTTTTTGTATTTATTTTTACTCGCATATATACATATATATATATACAGATATATATATACAGATATATATATATATATATATATATATATATATATATATATATATATATATATATATATATATATATATATATATATATATATATATATATATATATATATATATATACAGATATATATATATATATATATATATATATATATATATATATATATATATACATATATATATATATATATATATATCTTCTAAATTGGATTCACTCTCTCATCATTGTTCTGTAGCTTCCTTGTCTCTTTTCTATAAGTATTTTCATGGACATTGTTCAGTTGAGCTCTCTTCTCTGGTATCTCCTTTAAGAACTTGCATCTAGACCTGCATCCAGTTCTCATCAGTATATTGTGAAACATCCTAAGCATTGCAAAGCACTTCACAGTACCAGTTTCTTCCCTCGCACTTCTGAACTTTGGAATTCCCTTCATCAGTCTTGTTTTCCTCTTCAATATGACCTCCAATTTTTAAGTCTAATATACATCGTCACCTATTGACTTCTGTCTAGCATCCATTTTATTCTAGTAGCTCTTATGTTTTCAGTGATCTAAGGGCCTTGTAACAAGTGAATGCTTTAAAAAAAAAACCATTTTGAGCATGGCCGTTGCCAGTACCGCCTGACTGGCCTTCATGCAGGTGACACGTAAAAGCACCCACTACACTCTCTGGGTGGTTGGCATTAGGAAGGGCATCCAGCTGTAGAAACTCTGCCAAATTAGATTGGAGCCTGGTGTTGCCATCCGGTTTCACCAGTCCTCAGTCAAATCGTCCAACCCATGCTAGCATGGAAGGCAGACGTTAAACGATGATGATGATGATGATGATGATGATATGCATATATGTTGCTGGTGTGTTAATAGTGCATTGTTTCAATGATATCCTAGTTATGCTACTATAGAACATAGGTTTTTCCCAAAACTGTGATTGTAGACAGATGGAAACAAGTTGCCTTTATAATACTTCCTACAACATGGACAATATAAAAAAAAGGATTAACCAGATTATTTTCAGTTCAGTGATGGGATTTCATCTGAAATGACCACCATTTTTAAATAGCCATGGATGTATTGCTTATAAACTCATTGTTATTGATGGCTTAAGTGAAATGGACAAATCAATTTGCATACCTCATACATTCTTGGCAGCTACTTTGATTAATAAATTACTGGCGCTTTAGCATTGTTTTACCAATAATGCATTATATATGCAAATTGGCATATCCAAGAATGCCAAGACTCTATTATACATGCAAATTGTCTATACACAGTGCTGGCTAAAAGTCTATAGATTTTGTAGAACTATAAAGCATTGTAATAATGCACTGATAATACACCAGTAACCTTTTTTGAAATAGATTCCACAAATGCATTATGTAGGCAAACTGGTCTATTTGCAGTTCTAAAACCCATAAAGACAGTGGGTTTATAAGCAGTGTATCCTGAACAATATATAAAGGCACATAGGGATGAAATCTCAACACAGGATTGAAACTAAACCCAGCATACACA